>NC_083590.1:6682983-6982983 GCF_027579695.1 Neoarius graeffei
ACAGGTGTGACTCGTCAAAAGGTGATCAGTGGACGAGTTTCTCACCTTCTGAATGCTTTTGAGAACAAACAGTAAATAATAAAAAATAAACATACAAACAAATAAATAAATAGCCGTCTTCCACACCACAACTGCAGTAATCCATACAGTATTATATCAAGAACCGAACAGCTCAGTCAAGAGAAACGATGTCGATCATTACTTTAAGACATGAAGTGACTCTTAATTAAAAAAAAAAAAAATCAGTGAATTAGAATTAGGGGTGTCTAAACTTTCGACTGTTACTTTATAATAACGTTCTGTACAAAACGAGGAAATAAATCTCATTAATGAACTGAGTGTGTGATCCTTAAAACAGTTGAAGGTTTAGTTTCTTATTACAGAATGTTACTCATGCTAGCTGTTAGCATGTTAGCCTTAGCATGTTAACATGTTTAATGTTGGTATGTTAGCCATTAGCATACTAGCATGCTGTCTGTTAGTATATTAGCCTCAGCGTGTTAGCATGCTCAGAGTGAACATGTTAGCCATTAGTATGTTAGCATGCTAATGTTAAGCTTAACATGTTTCAATACGGGCGGCACGGTGGTGTAGTGGTTAGCGCTGTCGCCTCACAGCAAGAAGGTCCTGGGTTCGAGCCCCGGGGCCGGCGAGGGCCTTTCTGTGCGGAGTTTGCATGTTCTCCCCGTGTCCGCGTGGGTTTCCTCCGGGTGCTCCGGTTTCCCCCACAGTCCAAAGACATGCAGGTTAGGTTAACTGGTGACTCTAAATTGACCGTAGGTGTGAATGTGGGTGTGAATGGTTGTCTGTGTCTATGTGTCAGCCCTGTGATGACCTGGCGACTTGTCCAGGGTGTACCCCGCCTTTCGCCCGTAGTCAGCTGGGATAGGCTCCAGCTTGCCTGCGACCCTGCAGAACAGGATAAAGCGGCTAGAGATAATGAGATGAGATGAGATGTTTCAATACTAACTGTTCTCATGTTAGCTGTTAGCATGTTCACATTAGCATGCTAGCTGTTAACATGCTATCAGTTAGTGTGTTAGCTGTTAGCCATTAGCATACTAGCATGCTGTCTGTTAGTATTATTAGCCTCAGCGTGTTAGCATGCTAACAGTTAACATGGTAGCCATTAGTAGGTTAGCATGCTAGCTGTTGGCATGTTAAGCTTAAGCTGTCAGAATGCTAGCTGTTAACATGCTATCGGTTATTGTGTTAACATACTGGCTGTTACCATGTTAGCCATTAGTACATTAGCATGCTAGCTGTTAGCATATTAGACTTGGTATATTAGCATGCTAACAGTTAATACGTTAATCATTAGCATGTTAGCATTGTATGTAGGAGCTAGGAGTATGTGTATATGTATGTGGAAATAGGTGGAGGTGTATATGTAAATATGTAAGTATGTATGTACTTGTTCATGAGATGTGAGTCACAAAGATCTGACTAATGCTGAACCTGATAACATTGACTTGTCTGATGTGAAAACAAATATCCCTTTGGGACAATAAAGACTATTCTATTAGCATGTTAACATGATAGCTGTTCTGCTACAGCTCAGCAAGCACACTTTGCATTTTCTCTGTGGAAATGCAGTTTAGTTCCAGAATGTTATTTTAAAGGAACAGTCCACCGTACTTCCATAATGAAATATGCTCTTATCTGAATTGAGACGAGCTGCTCCGTACCTCTCCGAGCTTTGTGCGACCTCCCAGTCAGTCAGACGCGCTGTCACTCCTGTTAGCAATGTAGCTAGGCTCAGCATGGCCAATGGTATTTTTTGGGGCTGTAGTTAGATGCAACCAAACTCTTCCGCGTTTTTCCTGTTTACTTAGGTTTATATGAGCAGTGATATATGAAACAAGTTCAGTTACACAAATTGAAACGTGGCGATTTTCTATGCTATGGAAAGTCCACACTATAATGACAGGTGTACTAACACCTTCTGCGCGCTTCGGCAGCACATTGATACGGAGCTCAGATATCAATGCGCTGCCGAAGCGCGCAGAAGGTGTTAGTACGCCTGTCATTATAATGTGGACTTTCCATAGCATAGAAAATCGCTACGTTTCAATTTGTATAACTGAACTTGTTTCATGTCACTGGTCATATAAACCTATGTAAACAGGAAAAACGCGGAAGAGTTTGGTCGCATCTAACTACAGCCCCAAAAAATACCATTGGCCATACTGAGCCTAGCTACATTGCTAACAGGAGTGACAGCGCATCTGACTGACTGGGAGGTCGCGCAAAGCTCGGAGAGGTACGGAGCAGCTCGTCTCAATTCAGATAAGAGCATATTTCATTATGGAAGTACGGTGGACTGTTCCTTTAAGGGCAGTTGTTCAGCAGAGAGGACGGAGTTCTGAACTTATCAAGATTGTTAACTTGTCAACTCGGTGATTTTTCTAAAGTATGGACTCCAAGGCAAAACGTACCAAAAACCAGATTTAAAACTCGTTACCCCAGTGATCACAGCGTCACTTCAGAGAAATCTGGGTTTGAATTTTAAGAAATGAAAGTTCAGTTTTTTCTGATGTAATTCCATTCCTGACTTTTTATGCCTCCGCCACCGTAAGGTGCAGAAGGCGTTATGTTATCGGGTTGTCCGTGCGTCCGTCCTGAAACCTTGTGAACACGATCTCTCAAAGGCTCATGAAAGGAATTTCACCAAACTTTCACCATTTGTGCATTTGGGGACAAAGATAAACTGATTAGATTTTGAGATCAAAAGGTCTAAGGTCAAGGTCACTGTGAGGTCAAATGTCCGTCCGAAAACCTTGTGAACACAATATCTCCAAGGCTGATACAAGTAATTTCACCAGGTCAAGATTACTGTGAGGTCAAATGTCCATCCCCAAATCACAACTTAATAAGGCGTGTAGTCTACCGGGCGGCGGCATCCCCATCGACACCGTTGGCGTCGAGTTCTATCTAGTCTTTCCTTGTAAAAGATTTTGCGTTCAGAGTTAAACATCGCCTGTTTTTCTGTGCTTTTTTTTTTTAGACTCAAACGACCCCGTACAGTGCGAGCGGTTTATTTAATACCGTTATCTTGAGCACTGCAGCTAAAAAAGTTCCCACATTCTGCTGTGAATGTGATTCTGTTACTGAAGAACGACCCAAATATCCAGTATAACATTTGATAAGATGCTCACCTGTACTGTAAAACCTGTGTACCTGTGTATTTTATAATATTTCATACAATGTTAATTTGTACTTTAATATCTTTTCTCTTCCTCGTGTTTCATACGACTCTAATATTCAACAAGTCTGCTGTCAGTGTCCGTGTGTTCCTCTACAGGACTGAAATGGGGGAAGAAGGGAAACTGCACAGCTTAAAATTTTATTTTAAATAAATTAGTTTATAAATAGTATGTTTTTATCTGTCTGTCTCTCTTTATATAATGGCTTTAATACTGTTAGCTTGTAGATTTAGCTTTTGTTATAAGATGCTGTTTGTGAATATTCACCTCGAATATTTAAGTTATTCCACAAAATTGAGCTGATAGCCGACAAGGTGCGAATGTTAGAGCATTTATATTTTTATTTTTTGCAAATTCAGTTAATAAAAAATTTATACAAAACGTCTGACAAAATCATTTCCGCTTAGAATGTAAACAAACTGGCGAAATGACAGGAGCAATTTGTGAAAAATGCGATGATGATGATAATAATTCTTGAAAAATAAATAAATAAATAAATTTCTTCCCATCAAATACTTTTCTTCCATATTTTGTTGCTTTTTTTTTTTGGGGGGGGGGGGGGGGGGTTGTTTTTGAGAAGAGTTTTTATTTCGTCCTCGGTTGGTTCAGCAGCACGCGCCGCCGTTTTGTTTTTTCTCTATTCACTGTATATGAGCTGATAGTCTAGTAGTAGAGTAGCCAATCAGAGCGCACGATTGCTCATATCTAGTGAATGTGGATAGAATATTAGCAAATTATTGCTGAAATAACTTGCTAAAATTGTATAAAAATGATTTTTACATTAAGTTGTGATCTAAAGTGTTTTATTCTTGTATCCTTTAACTTCGGATAGTCTTGTTGATTAAATTTATTTAAAGGAATACGCCACCCCCAAGTGAAATTGAGTCAGTCCCTGCAGTCCCTAGAGTTGGATGAGTGAGCCAAAGCGTTTTGTAGCCGACCCAGCCATTGTCCTGATCTGGAAACGTCCCGGTTAGCTTTAGCTTAGCGTAGTCGCTGTAATCCGGCGTGTCCAGCTAGCATTGTCGTTGCAAAAGTGAATCAAATAACTCAAGGTTTTTTATAATTATTTCTCATGACCTGTACATTCACATCGAGTACACATATCAGTGCAAATTAACACGAAGGGATTTACTAGACCGATTTATATCTGGAACTATTTTCAGCCACAGCACAGGCAAAGCACCGCTGCAGGCGCAAAGACACCGCGCAGCACCACAACTTCCGTCAATACACCAGTGTTACCAGGGAAACCAGGGTTTTCAGGTGCTGCGCGGTGTCTTTGCGCCTGCAGCGGTGCTTTGCCTGTGCTGTGGCCGAAAATAGTTCCAGATATAAATCGGTCTAGTAAATCCCTTCGTGTTAATTTGCATTGATATGTGTAATCGATGTGAATGTACAGGTCATGAGAAATAATTATAAAAAATCTTGAGTTATTTGATTCACTTTTGCAACGACAATGCTAGCTGGACACGCCAGATTACAGCGACTACGCTAAGCTAAAGCTAACCGGGACGTTTCCAGATCAGGACAATGGCTGGGTCGGCTACAAAACGCTTTGGCTCACTCATCCAACTCTAGGGACTGCAGGGACTGACTCAATTTCACTTGGGGGTGGCGTATTCCTTTAACTTTGACACTTATTTTATATATTTTATATTTGCATCCAAGAGATAAATGTAAAAGGGCAAGTCAAAAAGTTCTAAGACAGATGTTATAATTTCAAAAGGAATTCAAAAGAATTAAAAAAAAAAGGAATACTGAGAAGGAATTCTCCGATGGAAGCATCGCTTACAGAAGTGTTTAGACTTAAATGGAGGATATGTAGAGAAATAGCTTTGTCTCATCTCATTATCTCTAGCCGCTTTATCCTTCTACAGGGTCGCAGGCAAGCTGGAGCCTATCCCAGCTGACTACGGGCGAAAGGCGGGGTACACCCTGGACAAGTCGCCAGGTCATCACAGGGCTGACACATAGACACAGACAACCATTCACACTCACATTCACACCTATGCTCAATTTAGAGTCACCGGTTAACCTAACCTGCATGTCTTTGGACTGTGGGGGAAACCGGAGCACCCGGAGGAAACCCACGCGGACACGGGGAGAACATGCAAACTCCGCACAGAAAGGCCCTCGCCGGCCCCGGGGCTCGAACCCAGGACCTTCTTGCTGTGAGGCGACAGCGCTAACCACTACACCACCGTGCCGCCCGAAATAGCTTTGTTATTTGCATAAATTTTTTTTTCATTTGTCTTAGAAGTTTTTGACTTACCCTCGTATTATTGTTTGATAGTTATGGAGTATGTAAATGTATTAACTTTTGTTATTATTTTGTATACTTAAGTGTATTATAACCTGCAAAACTTTCTTATACAGGTTAAACTTTGAGATTTTTTTTAAGCATTTCAACTTGTCTGACTTGATCATTTATAACAAGTTAATTTGTAAGGAATAGATTAATCAGCTTAAAGCAGATACGCAGAGCCTTTATTTTAAAATAAATTTCCGAGTGGATAGTATCTCCATCCTTGACTCTTGTATGCTGCATAAATGGGAGTTTAAAATATATATATTTTTGAGAGTTAAAACCGACCGCAAAGTTGTCATTGGAGCTGCCCCGCTGATCCAGCCAGCCCTGAGCGCATGACGTCACAGCGGGAACCGGTTTTAAGGCCGAGGTCTTTTACAGCTATAGACCAGAGGTCACTTCCCGAGCAATTTGTCACGTCCCGTTCCATCCCGGGTTTTACCAACAACCCTCAGCTCACTCCAGGAAAACTAGTGCAATTAAACTCACTTTCCTTTTAAAAAAAATAATAAAATAAATACTTTTCTGGTAGTTTCCTTTAATTGTTGGTACTGCACCCTCTTTCAATACAGGCTTATAGCCAACGCTCCTCAACAGATCAGAGGTCCCGTACAAGTCTTCAGTAAAATGTGCAGAGCAGAGACCACTTCATAGGCGCCCAATGTGCCCGTGAACTTCTCGCAAAATGCCTCCAAATCTTTGCAGTTTGAACATTCTTGGGCTATGAATGCAACATAAACCCACCTTCTGTCGTGTTGCTGCACCCGCCAGCAACACATCTACATGACATGGCGATAAATTAGCTCAAAATGGAGGCTCGGAGTTGCAGTCAGCTCTGTGTTTTAGTCTAGCGGAAATGGCGATGAGACCGATAGACTTCCTGCAGTGACGTTACGGACATCAAGGTCATTCACTCAGACCGCTACCTATATAAATCACTTTAATCATAAAAATTACTATGTTAGATTTATTGTTAACGCTTAAAACTATTCCTGTGCCATTCTTGAGGTCTCAAGGCATTTATAAACGAAAGTGAGGCCATGGTTCTGCGTATCTGCTTTAAGGAAAACTAAACTTAAGAAGATGAATTATAGAGTCTGGATTTTATTTTACTTATGAGAGAACGTGAGTGAGTCCAGATTAATGCGTTCTGTTCGAATGGACAGGAAGTCTAATGTAATGTTTTGTAATTTAGTGTTGATCTAAAATATCAGTAACTTCTCTCCAGTTTATGTTCAGATCTACATGTTACTTACAGCTTGTTTTATTTTATCATATTTAAAATAAGTTTAACGAACTAATAAACTAGTTATTAACTTAACTGTTGCTTTTTTCAGATCCATCAATAAAGACCAGTTTGAGAAGAAGAAGAACGACACCCTCGACCCAGAGCTGTAAGTCTCATCATACACAGTTCTGTCCAAAAGTCTTTTTTTGTTTTTCATCCAAACTTTGTTATAGATTTCTGTTTCATGTCTTCGACATTATCAAGTCAGTACAAAAATATTTTTGAGTTAACGTTTGGTATTTTGCGTCACTTTGTCATCCGAGCCTCGAGTGATTTTGTGAACAGTGACGTGTTTAACTTTTCCCTGTGCAGATTTGTGGAATGTTCTGACTGTGCTCGTAAAATGCATCAAATCTGCATCCTGCACAACGAGACGATCTGGCCGTCAGGGTGAGCTGGTTTCTGTCCCTATTAAAACTCTGGATGTAGTTACGAGGTCTGCTTTCTCAGGGATCTCTCTTCACCTCTATGTTACGTCTCTCTACAGCTTCGTGTGTGACGGCTGTTTGAAGGCCTCCAACAAGACAAGGAAGGAGAATAAATACGCTGCCAAACGTAAGTGTTTTCTGGATAGAAAAGTTCTGCCCAAGTCTTCTGCACGGGTGCTACAGGAAGGTGCTGGACAGTTACACTAGTGATCACTATGGCTGAAAGCTTTGGTGTGTTTTACAGCGTGTTACTGAACTTCACACCAAACTCGCACAGCTTTATACAACTGAGACTGTCGGTGCGTTCGGTAAAGTCAGTGAAGTTTCTTGTCATGAGAAAAGTGTGTGTGTGTGTGTGTGTGTGTGTGTGTGTGTGTGTGTGTGTGTGTGTGTGTAACGTTTCTGAAAGGAGTCTCCAGTGTCAGTGGTGTGTAACAGTCAGACGTGAAGCTGGAACTTTGAGTTTTCCGATGTCTTCAGGACAGAGGAGTTTACATATCTTTGCGGTTTCTCGGTAGCCTAGCAAACTAGACCCACCCGCCTAGCGGCCAAAAATATTTTTGCCTACGAGTGGGTCTAGCCTCGCACCATATCAACAAAACGCCCCGGGCATCAAATCGTGCCCGCCAATCACAACACAAGGTTTTTGTTTGGATTCTTTGGGCGGGCTTTTGCAGGAGTGACAACAAGGCTGCGCGACGCTGGAGAAAGCACAACAGGAAAGATGGCTACGGCTAGTGAACAGCGCGCGTTTGACTCCGCTTTGGAATCAGTTTTAGAAGAATTAGACTTGGAGTTTTCGTTGAAGCATGAGCAGGAAGAGGCTCTCCGCTCATTCCTTTTCAAGAAGGACGTTTTCGCTGTTTTGCCGACCGGCTATGGCAAAAGTCTGATCTACCAGCTGGCTCCGCTCGTAGCCAAAAGGATGGGCTAGTTTGTGCAGTACGAAGAATTAATAAACAGCTTTGAAACATTACTTTTTGATTGTTTCTTATTTTCCCGTTATTTTAAATTTAAGGGAAATTATTTCACCAAACACCACTAAATAAAAACTCTCAAAAACAGTTTAAGCAAACCCTTGAAAAACACTTGAAAAAAAATGAGTGTATGTTAAGTATGTGGTACAGACTCCAAACTTGTGGTCATTAGGGCTGGGTATCACCAGATACCTCACGATACGATACTATGGCGATATTTTGCCCACGATAACGATATCACGGTACAGCGATTCTGCGATAATCGATATATTGCAAGAAATTTCAACCACATCACGATATCTGTGTCACTGAAGAAAATCAGAATTTATTGACCACTGTAAAATTACATTTCACATACATAACTACACACTCTTGCCAGACATATATTTGTCTCTATTCCACTGCTGGCAAAACCAAGAGTTGCTTCACTACAACATACAGAAAATTCCCATTTCTGTGCTCGTATTATCAACTTTTCTGTAAGCATGGACACATCAGTGCTGCTTAACAAGCAGAATCAAATTGTTTTATGAAAACTTGCACTGCAGACTGCACATACATTTCAGTGCTAACACTAATATCAATTTGTTCTTTGTAAACTTGAGAACATATACCTGAGAACATTTAACTTGTGCTTATTTTGCAGGAGCAACACACTGTCTGAAACACATTGAAAAGTGCAGTGTGCAGCTTAGTCTCCTACTGCGCATGCACAAAGCCTACTGCGCATGCGCAGAACACATGAATTAGCAAGTTCTCATACAGACCGGTTTATTATTCAAAACAAGGCATTACAAATTATTTGACTCGGCCAAAGACTCGACCAATACGCACAAAACATAAAAATCGGCAAATGCGTGAAATACTCACCGATTTTCTATCAGCCCAGCTGATCGGTAGAACAAAACTACTGTTGAATTTTCCTACCCTCCTGGATTTCGCGCATGCGCAGTAGGCTTGGTAGGACAAATCCAAGAGGTAGGATAACTTTACAGAACACCGGCTCACTGTTTTTTTTCTCCTTTCCTTTGGAATCCAAAGTGCCTCCAAACATCTGCCTTAAAGTTCGGCGGCATTTCTAGGTTTACGTTAACAGCCATGCTTGCTTGTTTTTTTTCCTCACTGCAACCGCCGGGGAAAAAAGAGAAGACGAAGAGTGCCTTGCAGTGAGGAAGCGGCACAGCGACACCTCGCGGAGTGGAGGTGCGGAAGTCGTACTGGATTTACAACCCATCTGAAACATGATTTATTATTTGAAAAAATATTGATATTCAAATTTTGAGTATCGATATTGAATCAGAAGACAAAGTATCGCGATATATCGCCGTATCGATATTTTTGCACACCCCTAGTGGTCATTATCTCCAAACTTCTTAATATCTAGAACCTGTTTATTAATTAATACGCATTTTGAAAAATTATTTATTTCAAGGCCTCCCCCACTGCTTTCTGTCGCTCTGACTACGTCACAGTCACTGTTGCGCTGATTGGTCAGAGCGTTGGCCTATACACACAGAGACAGTTTGAAAGACAGCGGGTTGTCCCTACCCACACCCTTCGGAAATGTCTACGACCGAGACCAGACTAAATATTCACATTTAGTCTGGCTTGCCAGGCTAGTTTCTCGGTAACGTGATGGAACAAGCTGCATATTTTTGTCTTGTTAATTTATAGAGACCGCGAGTTGGCCTAGAGGTTAGCGTGTCCGCCTCTCGATCGGGAGATCGCGAGTTCTACTCACGGTCGGGTCATACCAAAGACCATCATAAAAATGGTACCTACTGCCATCTGACAAGGCACGCTGCAATACAGATGCGAGTGGCGAGTCAAACTCTCGCGGTTACCAGAGGACCCACCCCCCACTGTAACCCTAACTATGTAATATACACGAGAGGCCGAGGGCTACGGAAACAGAGATCTGCGCCATCCTATGCGCCACATGGCATGGGAAGGACTTTGAATTTAAAGAGGATAAACTGAGAGGCTGGGGTCAGAATGACTGTTTATAGCTACTTTAACGTAAGTGTTGTTGTCATTCTTTAATAGTTCAAATTGCTATGATGTTGAAATAAAAACCTTGGCAGGCTTCTTCAGAAAATCTTAAGTAGCGAGCACAAAAAAAAAAGGAGTAGGCAGCTGTGAAATGTGCAGCGGCAAACCCGCCATGGTATGCCAGAGGTGCTGGGGGGGTTTTGAAATTTACACACTGGCTTCTGGTGCACTCTCAGCTCATAAATGACTAACCACTTCCCTGTAAAATACTCGCAAAACATGTATGAAATTTCCCTCCAGATGTGTGTGTGCTTGACGTTCTCAGTCCCCCTCTATAGTACACTGCCTGGCTCTGTAACATAACCACATCCATGTATCTCCTCTTTGGCCTTCCTCATTTTTGTTTGCCTGGCAGCTCCATCCTCAATATTCTCCTTCCCACATGCTCTGCATCTCTTCTCAGGATGTGCCCAGACCACTTGTGGACATCTCTGCTTGGGGAATGTAATCAACTTTGAGATGATAACAGTAACTTCGGTTCACGTCATTGGTTGTTCCCATCCATCGGGAAGGATAATTACAAGAACTCACTTTGTCATCGACTGTTGGTGATCTGTGCGGTTATTATGGTGACCATGGGATACAACAGCTCATCAGTGCTGTCTTTTTTTTTTTTCTTTTTTTTTAAATTCCTCTTCCTGTCTCGTCTCATCTCCCAGGGCTTCCCCAGACAAAGCTGGGCAACTTCCTGGAGGCACGGGTGAACGAGTTCCTGAAGCGGCAATACCATCCAGAAACTGGTGATGTCACTATCCGGGTGGTTCACGTCTCCGACAAAATGGTTGAAGTGAAGCCAGGAATGAAGTCCAGGTAAGAGTCCTCCATGTTTTTTTTTTAAGATCTGTCTTCATATCCATGTGCATCTTGGTATAATTCTTCTCCCAACCATATGAAAGACATCATCATCCAAAAATATCAGACGGTATCATTTAAAAATATGAATTTGAGTAACAATGTGCATTTACGTTGGCAGATTTGTGGACAGTGGTGAAATGGCAGAGTCTTTCCCCTACCGGACAAAAGCTCTGTTTGCATTCGAGGACATTAACGGTGTGGA
Source organism: Neoarius graeffei (assembly GCF_027579695.1). Taxonomy (NCBI): domain Eukaryota; kingdom Metazoa; phylum Chordata; class Actinopteri; order Siluriformes; family Ariidae; genus Neoarius; species Neoarius graeffei. The sequence goes on from NC_083590.1 coordinate 6,694,303, forward strand.
TGTGTGTTTTTTCGGAATGCATGTCCAAGAATATGGCTCCGATTGTCCTCCACCCAATCAGAGGTGAGAGTAAATGCACTAAAGTAGACCTTTTATCTCTTAGGTACTTGGTTGACTCGAAGAAAAGCTTCTTTTTCCTTAAAAAAAACAGTCGAGTGCATGTCAGTGTGATACCGTTGCCTGGAAACTGAGCCTTAAGCATGTTCATCAACATTCAACTGACTCGTTTACTCATTGCCATCTGTTCATCTCTCTGTGCAGACGTGTGTATATCTCCTACCTGGACAGTGTGCACTTTTTTCAGCCACGTCACCTGAGGACAGGTGTGTATCACGAGATCCTAGTCGGGTACCTGGAGTACGTGAAGAAGTTAGGGTTCACCACAGGACATATCTGGGCATGTCCACCAAGTGAAGGAGATGATTACATCTTCCACTGTCACCCACCGGATCAGAAGATCCCCAAACCCAAACGGCTGCAGGAATGGTACAAGAAGATGCTGGACAAGGCTGTGGCAGAGCGGATCGTTCATGACTACAAGGTAGGCGTCACTGTAGTGTTTTGTTTAAGGTTGTACAAAATCCCAGCTGAACAACTTGGCCTACCATTCGTCCCCACCCCCAGAGTTTCTCCTGGATCTCTATATCTGTGTGTGTGAGCATGGATATGCAGCTGTGTTTATGTAAAGAAGCACTGCTCCACATTTCGTTTTCACCCCTGGCCCATTTTCATCTCCTTCTCTCTCCTAGGACATCTTTAAACAGGCAACCGAGGACCGCCTGACAAGTGCAAAGGAGCTGCCTTATTTTGAGGGTGATTTCTGGCCCAATGTGTTGGAGGAGAGCATCAAAGAGCTGGAGCAAGAAGAGGAGGAGAGGAAAAGAGAGGAGAACAACACCTCGAGTGAAAGTGTAGATGTGAGTTTAGATTCTTGAGCCTTGAAATGATGAATATGTCTTTGAGAAATAGATCGATGTTCCTGATCTGTGTCGGTCTCTACAGGCCACAGAGGGTGACAGCAAGAACGCAAAGAAAAAGAACAACAAGAAGACGAACAAGAACAAAAGCAGCATGAGCCGAGCCAACAAGAAGAAACCAGGCGTGCCCAATGTCTCCAACGACCTCTCCCAAAAACTCTATGCTACCATGGAGAAACACAAAGAGGTAGTCGTCTTACTAATTCAGACAGGCTTTAACAAGGTCTCCCGTTTCACAAAAGCTCGTTCTGACCATTTTCTTGCCTCTTAGGTTTTCTTCGTCATCCGTCTCCATGCCGGCCCTGCTGTCAACTCGCTACCTGCCATCATAGATCCAGACCCCCTGATGGCGTGCGACCTGATGGATGGGCGTGATGCCTTTCTGACGCTGGCTCGGGACAAGCACCTTGAGTTCAGCTCTTTGCGACGAGCCAAGTGGAGCTCGATGTGTATGCTGGTGGAACTGCACAACCAAAGCCAGGATCGCTTTGTGTACACCTGCAATGAGTGCAAACATCATGTGGAGACGCGTTTCCACTGCACAGTCTGTGAGGTAAGAGAGGTTGACAGTCATGATTGTTGCCACTTCTAGTTGATAATGTTGCACTTAAGTGATTTGTGCATCATGATCCCAAAGAGATTTTTTTAAGAAACAGGGACAATTGTCAAAAAGTGGATAATTTTCACCAAGTACATTTGTTCTTTGCAGGACTATGACCTTTGCATCACGTGCTATAAAACTAAGGGTCATGAGCACAAGATGGAAAAGCTTGGTCTGGGTCTCGATGATGAAAGTAGCAACCAGGCAACAGCGGCCACTCAGAACCCTGGTGACTCTCGTCGTCTCAGCATCCAGCGCTGCATCCAGTCTCTGGTGCATGCCTGTCAGTGTCGCAATGCCAACTGCTCCCTACCATCTTGCCAGAAGATGAAGCGGGTGGTGCAGCACACGAAGGGCTGCAAGCGCAAGACAAATGGTGGCTGTCCCATCTGCAAGCAGCTCATTGCTTTGTGCTGCTATCATGCCAAGCACTGCCAGGAGAACAAATGCCCTGTGCCATTTTGCCTCAACATAAAGCAGAAACTCAGACAGCAGCAGCTGCAGCACAGGCTACAGCAAGCGCAGATGCTGCGTAGGCGTATGGCCACTATGCAGCGGACTGGGCAGCCTCCTCTTGGTGGTGGCCCACCTGGAGGGCTTCCATCACCAGGCAGCAACTGCACCACGGGTCGTAGCACACCAACATCAGTGGGTACCCAGCCTCCCACCCCTCAGACACCTACCCAACAAAATATTGCGCCTGTACCCCAGCCTGGAATGGGAGGCATTCCTGTTGCATCCCCTCAGCAGCTACAGCAACCACAGGGGAACATGCCTCCCCAGCACCCTGGCCATCAACAGTTTCAGCAAATGCAAGGTGCTCAGGGAGTGATGACCTCTCCCCAGCCACAAATGGTTTCTCAACAACAGACTGGACAGCCACCACATCCAAACAGTTTGGCTCAGTATGGCCCACGACCTCCAGGCTCTACTGGCAAACCAGGCCTGGGTCCTGCAAGCCCTAGCAGCTTAGGGGCAGGTCCATTGCAGCAACCATCGGGTCCTCCTCCGGCAGCTGTGGAAATTGCAAAGAAGATCCAGCAAGTGGCAGATGCACAAAGAAATATGGCAAAAGCTCAATTACTGCAGAGGCAAGCTACCCAGACAGGCATGATGCCACCACACCACCAACAACCCCAAGCACAGATGGGGATGACCCATTCGGGAGTTGCCATGGTAGGGGGAACAGGGCTACCTCCTCATGCACAAGCTGCTGTTTCGCGAGGCCAGTTAGAGCAGCAGCAGGGACCTCAAGGAATGATGGTTGGAGCAGGACCCATGCAACAGCAACCTGTACCACAGCCTAATGTACAGGGCCAGCTTCCTCCACAGGTTCCGATCCAGCAAAGAGCTAATGTGCAGCTTCAGCCTTCTGCTCAGCAGCAATGGACAGGACAGGGGATTCCACCTCCGCAGAGACCTCCAGTTATGAACCAGCCTGGGGTGACTACAGTGCAGCAACAAATGCAGCAGTCTCAGCAGCCACAGCAGCAACAGCCAGTGCCAAATCAGAATGCCTTGATGAGTATGGTGCAGGGTGGACTGCAGGGCGGTGCTGCAGGTGGAATGGCAGGTGGGAGTCTTTCTCAAAGAACTGTGCAGGAACTGCTGCAAACCTTGCGGTCACCTAGCTCACCGCAGCAACAGCAGCAGGTTCTCAACATTCTCCGCTCCAACCCACAACTAATGGCTGCATTTATAAAGCAGCGGGTTTACAAGTATAAAAACGGGCCAGGAGGTCCTGTTGGTGCACAGGGAGGGCCAGGGGCCATGAGCAGCCAGCCAGTGGGAGTCGGTGCTTGTGGACTTCAGCCATCCATGAATATGGGACAAGCCCAACTTGCCCAGCTGCAACAACAACAGCAGCAGCAAATGCAACAACCTCAGAGGCCCCTGCTTCAGCAGCAGCAGCAAGTTGCTGGGATACAACAGCAGCAGCAGCAAGGAATACCAGGCCAAGTGCCTCCCAATGTGGTCAACATGAATCCACAGTTCAGACAGCTGCTGTTAAGGAGACAGCAGCAGAAACTACAGCTTCAGCAGCAGCAGCAGCAGCAGCAGCAACAACAGCAGCAGCAGCAGCCAGGGGGAAATCATACTGCATTCCCACAGCAGCAGAGCTACATGGGTCAGCAGGGTCAGCAGACTCAACCGGGAGTGCAACCTGGAGCCCAGCAGCAAGGATACCCAGGCAACTCAGCACAGCAGCAGGGTTTCCCAGGCAACACAACCCAGGGTTACCCAGGCAACTCGGCTCAGCAGCAGGGTTACCCAGGCAACTCAGCTCAACAGCAGGGTTACCCAGGCAACTCGGCTCAGCAGCAGGGTTACCCAGGCAACTCGGCTCAGCAGCAGGGTTACCCAGGAAACTTGACCCAGCAGCAGGGTTTTCCAGGCAACTTGACTCAGCAACAGGCTTTTCCAGGAAACTCTGCACAGCAGCAGGGTTTTCCAGGCAACACTGCACAGCAGCAGGCTGCTGCAGTCTTGCAGCAGAGACTGCAGCATCAACACAGATTGCAAATGCAGCAGCAGCAGCAGAATGCTGGGCTGCAAGGGCCTGATCGAGGTGGTCCACAGATGCAGCCAGGACAAGGAGGAACGCAGCCTTCATCATCTCCGGCAATGCTGCATCAAGCAATCCACCAGCGACTGCTTCAGCAACAGAAGCAGCACCTTGGTGGGACTTCGCCTGCACAGCAGAACAATCCCATGAGCCCACAGCAGCAAATGTCACAGTCACCACACATGCAGGGCCAGCCACTCCCCAACTCTCTCAGCAACCAAGTGCGATCGCCTCAACCCTCCCCTCGTCCACAATCACAGCCACCACACTCAAGTCCGTCCCCACGACTGCAGCAGACTCAGACAGCTTCGCCACACCCCGGCCATCTACAGCAGCACCTACCTGGCATGGCTCCTCCTCCACCTCCTCCCCAGCTACAGCAGAATGCTATGGACCCTAGCGGGAACTCTATGCTGCCGCATCTCAGCGGCATGGTGGGACTCCACCCTGCAGCAGGGAAAGACATACGACCCCCTAGTGGGCAGGATCTTGGGGTGAATATGAATTCATTAGACATGTAGTTAGAAAACCTCACCAGAGACAGTGTTAGGTTTGGTTTTTTGAAATATATATTACGGTTATTAATTATTTAATTTTTTTCTTAAACATGAACACCTGGAACTCTGATCTTCCTGTGGGAGACACAGAAATTACAGAACCGGAATGTTGAGTGTGAACGCTAAATTATGGCTCTTTTTGTTTTCCTGTCTGTTTTTTGCCAATTGTGAACAAATCAAGGCTTGTTTCTCAGACTCAGAGAATAGAACACAGGTAATATTTTCAGGCCTGGGGGAGTATTTACCTTTTTAAGATATATTTTTTAATATTTTAAAAATGTAAAGTACTGATTTATTGAATGCAATGGGTTTTATTTTATAAATATTTTTGTTTTTTTGCTCCTTGAAGCAATCTGTTACTATTTTTACAGTACGGAAATGCGACAGATGTTACTGTTGTGTTTGTTCTTGTTAATTATTCAGATGTCATGCATATCTTCCTTGAAAAGTTTTGATTTTGCATTCTGTTATTTATTCTAGTGATTTTTTTTTTCTTTTGGCTCCTGGAGACTGCTACAATTCTACAGAGTCTATTTTTAATACCTGAGAATTTGCAGAGTGGTTCCTTTACATTTTACGTTGACCGGATATTGAGGAAAATGGCAGTGTTGTGAGCTAAAGGCTTCATGGTGTTGGCCAGTGGACCTTTTTTTTCCCCTTCTTTTGTGCCACATTAGTTTAAAATGCCTAGCCATAGTGTCCACATGGGGCAAACCACATGTCCTGTTTTTCCCGTGTGTGTGTGTGTGTGTACTTGTTATGACACTTACTGGCTACTGGAGGAGGTGTGTATTCACAGAAGTGTGTGCGTGTGTGTTTATGCTAATATGCATAGATGAGATTAGAGTTTAAAGAACTGATCTGTCCTTCCACATTGCCTCCACTTTCAGAAATCTCATTGCGCTGAGGGTTTTTTTTTTAAGTTTAATTATTTTTTACTGTACAAAGGAACAAACCATGGACTCCATACCATTTTTGTAATAAAATGACATCAACAGGTTTGTTTGTTTGTTTAACAGTAATGGTGATGTCCAAGCATTAATAATTGTTTCCAGGGAAGTAATTATTAACTAGATAGAGACTGGGACTAAAGTCACAGTAATTTGCGCTAGCGGTTACAAACCAGGATGTCTGGTCACCATACCCTATAGATCTGGAACGTTAAGAGATAGAGAATGACGCTTAGTGAGGAAATGTTGCACCCTGCCACCCTGAACAAAATTTAAAAAATAACTGGTTGAAAAAATAATGAAAATTGACAAAGTTATTAAAAAAAACCCCTCAAAATCCCATTTTTCATGGATCATTCCAGATCAGTGATCCAGATCAGCACCAAAAGTCACAGCAAACTAATTCAGCCCACAGGTATAATTCATGTGAAATTTGGTGGTGATTGGTTGAAAACTGAGGGAAAAATTAGTGTCCTAAAAAGCGCTAGGAGAATAAGAAGAAAAAGTAGAAAGATCCTGAGTGAGAGTAACAATTTGCGCCAGCGCTGCTAGTGCAGATTATCTCCTTGTGCCTGGGTGGTGTGATGAAACAGAGTTACTGTTCTGACTCTGATAGTTCATTACTACAGTGATTTAATTGTCTTATACCACATCAATCTCCAAACAATTACAATATTTTTGTTTATAAAACCTCCTGTTATCGCATATAGCGGGGATAAACAGCCTTTCCCTCGTCAGCTCTTTAACCTCCTCTATCCTGAAGATATCTGAAGCCCTACAAAGCACAGACACTGGAGACTCCTTCCCTAAACATTAAATACAAACGTCTCCTCACAGGAATTTCCACCTTATCAGCAGTTGTGTACGTTTTTAAACCCATTTATGTGGAAGGTGATCAATCAGCGCCTTCAGACCAGGTCAGAGTCCGCAGTTCAGCAGCGCTGTGGTGTCACTATAAAAGTGTAAACATGTGTTTATGATTATACTGTACATTTTGGTCTGATTAAATAAAAAATATATATATAAATATATTGCTTCTGTTTAGGACCACTAGAGGTCATGAAAGACAAACAGCAGAAGTGAATTTTACTCCCACAAGGGTTTGGAATAATACCCTGCTGGATGTTCCACTAATAAAAGGTGAACAGAGCGCACAGAAGAGCCTTCAATTAAATTAAAATTAAACTAATTAATTAATCCAGGTTTCCATTTTGACTTTGAACTTTTCTCCGCTAAACCTGTAGGGTTTTTCTTTTCCTTTTGCAAGTTGGAATGTAACTGGCTCTTATATTTTATGACAATTGCAAATTAAGCTCCTTTAATGCAATGCTTCTTAAAGGTGCAATATCTATTTTTTTAATTTCTTACTAATGCAAATAACAACATGGTAAAGTATGTAGAAATGATTTAAAAAATAATGATTTAAACCATGGACTCAGGACAAAAGTATTAAATGGATGAGGAAACCTGCTTGGAAAACTGTCTTCAGGTCCAGAACACACTTGTTTGTGTTTGGATGAGTCACCTGCCTGTCATCTTATAGACACACCCCATAGCATTTTAACTCCGCCCTCAGATGGCATCTTAATACCACAGCTTAGAGCTTGTAACTGCTTATTACAAAGAAAAGACAGAGTGAATGACTGCATGTATGAACAGCCTCATTTCTTCTTATTATTATTATTATTATTATCTGAATTTTGTGTTATAATTTTATATAGTGGTTGAAAATGATGTTATGACGGTTCTTGCTCATGCTAAGTCTTGTTAGATAGTGTGATCGTTCAGAGTGTGTTTTCATGTCTCTTTTCCTTATCCATCTGTGTCAGTCCGTCATTAATTCAGTACGACTGTAAAACACTGCTTGACATTGGAGTGTCGCGGAATACTAACTGCAGCCACCTCATAGTTCAGCTCCCGCTGTGTTTACAAACTGAAAAGTACCAGAAGTTCCACCATGGAGGTGGGGTTAGGGTGTAAAAAAAAAAAAAAAAAATCATTCAAATCTTGTTTTTCTCCACCTACTTACGTAACCATTAGATTTAATCTGGTAGATGTTACCGAATGCACCTTTAAAAGACCGTTTCTGAAAAGCAGTAACCATTTTCACACTCAAATTAATTTCCCGTAAGTATTTAACCATCGAGTCGTTTTTAAACTTTTGATGTAGTAACAATGATCCATGAATGAACTTTGACACAAAACACATTTTATCACTTTGTTTATTGGAAATACAAATAAAAATGTAACCTTTCCATCGATGAACAAGTTGTACAACGGCATGTTTCTCTCTCTCTCTCTCTCTCTCTCTTGTTTTTGGTTGCGGTTTCACCACATGAAGTAAAGTTCAGCTCGACTTTGTCGCATGCTAGAGATACACCTAAAGCACACTGTTACCCAACGCGTTGTGAATGCAGCCGAGACGTCGGTACAGCCTGTGCAGTGGCATCTGTAATGTGAACCGATACAGATTCGTTAAAAATGCAGCAAGACTTCAGAGCAAAACCCGAGCCGGCGAAACCTTCACCTCTCTCCGACAGGGACAGTGCTGGAGAAACTACAGGGTGGTGATGTCATTGGGTCATTGTTGTCTCTGAAACAAAAACTTGCACTAAATTTGTATACGTCTTCATATATATATATTTTTTTCTTTTATGTTACTGGAACGGTTAACACCAACGATGCGTTAAGTGGAAACGGCGTTCGATTTTTGCGTGCATTTAAAGGCATCACTGTCAGCAACATGGAAATCCTTCCACTACGGTTCACATTTTCACTAAAACAAAAGGACGGAGACGGAAATGTAACCCTTTTTTAAACAACAGATGAGTATCTGTAAAGCAAATACAGCGAAAGGCTTCACTACATCGACACATTGGCTGGTCCTGTAATCCCTCTCTTGTATCAATAAGGCGTACTTCACCTCAAATGCTAACGTTTCTAACGACTTCCAGCTAGCATGCGTTACTCAGATTGGTTTGCTAAGTCATCTTTGATCGCTAGCCACATTAGCAATTTGACAGGAAGTACTTTTGGTTGTAAGTGTGTTTCCTGTTTCCTCCTCAACCTTCAGACCTGCAGCCCGCAGCCACTGAAAAACCCTTCTGCCGTCACCGCCTCTTTAAACGTCACCGTCAGCGAGTTAATCGTCACGTTAGTCACGATCACCTTCCCAGGATGCTGTGTGCTTTCAGGTGCTTGAGACTCGTTCGTTTTGACCTGCAGGGTCGTGGTGCATTCGGCCGTGACCTCGTCCTTGTCTGTCTGTCTCTTGGCTTTGCTGTCTGTCTCACCTGTCTCTCTCTCCTCGTCCTGCGCAAACCTGTCAATCAAATGCCGCACCGTTATCACCGAGGCTCGATTTTGGACCCTGTCTGTGATCACACCTGCTCCTGAGCTGCTTTTCAGCAATTTGTCAGTCATAGGTTGATCTTGGGAGACTCCACCCCCTGAAGTGTCTGTGGTAGTAGTGCTCGCTGACTGCTCCGTTGCTGTTGCGGCCGAAGCGGTCTCAGTGCTGGAAGGCTCCGCCTCGTGGTCAGAGGAGGAAGCGCAGTGTTCTGGTTTTCCGTTTGTGATGACATCTTCCTGTGTTGAGGGGGCGTGGTCTTCTGTCATCTCCTGGGCTGAGAGGGAGAGAGAAACGAGAAGTTCAGGAAAGAAGATGGCTGCACAACGTTACAGAACTACTCTTATCACAGCAGCCTGCGATCTGGAAATGATGGATAATGTTCCTGTGGGTGTTTTATTGAGGTATTGTGATTTCCTACAGTGGGGCAGCACTGTGGTGTAGTGGTTAGCATGGTCATGTCACAGCAAGAAGGTTCTGGGTTTGAGCCCAATGGCTGACTGGGGCCTTTCTGTGCGGAGTTTGCATGTTCTCCCCATGTCCGCGTGGGTTTCCTCCGGGTGCTCCGGTTTCCCCCACAGTCCAAAGACATGCAAGTTAGGTTAACTGGTGACTCTAAATTGACCGTAGGTGTGAGTGTGAATGGTTGTTTGTCTGTGTGTCAGCCCTGTGATGATCTGGCGACTTGTCCAGGGTGAACCCCGCCTTTCGCCCGTAGTCAGCTGGGATAGGATCCAGCTTGCACATACCCAGAGCAGTGGGTAGCTACACTACAGCACCTGGGGAACAGTTGGGGGTTAGGTGCCTTGCTCAAGGGCACTTCAGCCATGATGGTTCATTCACTCAATTCCCTTCACATTTTTTCTACCAGAGGACCCCCCCCCCCCCCCCCCCCCACTGTAACCTTAGCTGTATAGGCGAGAGAGCTATAGAAGCAGAGATTGGCACCACCCAATGCGCCTTAAAGGTCTGGTTAGTATTGGGATGGGAGACTGCTTGGGAAGATCAGGTCCTGGCATGGGAAGGACTTTGACTTTTTTGACTCTGAATGTCAGCTATCTTGCTAATAGTTCCAAGCTGCTTGATGGTGTGTGTAGGAACTGAAATCAGAATCAGAATTACTTTATTAATCCCCGGAGGGAAATTCAAATTTGCAACCAAGCTCCTCAATCAAGGAAGAAGTAAACATGTCTAAAAATAGAAGATAAAATAGTCTTTAAAAAAGAATAAATAAAAATAAAATACATTTCAATAAGTTCAATAACTTAAGTAAAAGCAAAATGAAGTGATTTTATATCCAATGATTCCTACATACATATATTGCACCTGAGTTAAGGATACAGTATACATGGTAAGACAGTGTACCACAGTTATACAGTGGCATTGTACAGCTTGACAGCAACAGGTAGGAATGATTTCCTGTGTCTCTCAGTTGTGCAGCGAAAGGGTGTCTTCTGGAGTTTTTGGGGTAAGGTGTGTCTGCTGTGAAGATTATACCGAGGCTGGGACTAGGCCATGGGGGAAGTCATGGCCTAATGGTTAGAGAAGCAGCTTTGGGACCAAAAGGTTGTTGGTTTGAGTCCTTGGACCTGCAGCAATGGCTGAAGTGCCCTTGAGCAAGGCATCAAACCCCCAACTGCACCCCAGGCTGCTCTGGGTGTGTTGTACATCACTCTGGATAAGAGTATCTGCTAAATGCCTGTAATGTAATGAGGTTCTATGGATGTGGAATCGGAGGCTTTGAGGATCTCAGGCTCCAGACTTGATCTAATGCTCTCAGATAAAAATGAAACATGTTTACTCTGTTCTGTACTGTATGTGTTGTTTGATCTCTGAGGGTTTTCATAACATGTTTTCTTTGATCCATAAACAACTCAGTTAAAATGATGTGTTAATGACTGCAGTTTGTCATCTTCTGCAGCTTCGCTCCGCTGATGAAAGTAAGCATGACGTAACTGGCACTGCAGCGAGTACACCTCTAGGACGTGCTTGTTTTCCATCATGTTTTTTTCCTCATGAATGTTGCACAACATTAAATCATAACCAATAGATCACTGATGTTTCATCTCTCATCTCATGCTGAACGTCTCCAGGCAAGATGGCACTTCCACAGTGAGTCACCAGAGAGAGAGCGATACAGCGGGAATATCGTATTGAGATACCTGAGGACACGATATGTTGTATAGCACGTGTGTGTGTGTTTTGATGGTAACAGCTTTGAAAACTCTGCTCAGATCCTCACGTTCCTGCAGAGCAAGTTAGCGAGCTGTATTTAGCTCTTCACCGATCACCAGCTCTGAATCGTGACGACTCGAGAGACTCAGTGTGGCCTCTCTGACCCCCCTCAGTGCACCATACATGCATTGTATCTTAGCAACAGTTGTCATGCCGATGCTGTGTTACACATACCGTGTGGAATGTCATGATGTTCCTCTTTTTCTGCCTTCCTCCTTTTCTTCTCCTGCTGCTCCTCCTCTTCCTCCCACTCTTCCCCCTCCTCCTCCGCTGCGTCTTTCTCAATGCTCGCTGTTCGTTGCCGTGGCGATCCTGCAATTTCCAACCGTTTGGACACACACTGCCTGCTCCTGCGCTTCAAAAGGCGGTGGTGGTAGACTCCACCCTCACCGTTCCTGCAGCGCCGCCCATTGTGTTGTAGCGCCGCCCCTACGGAGCGGGCAAGTGACAGGCGGAATCGGGGAGTGGCTTTCTCTGAAGTCTTCTGAGCACTTCGAAGCTCCATGGTGTAGATGTTCTACACGATGAAGAGAAAAACACGCAACAAACAACTTCCTGTAACTGTCATGTCTCAAAAATTAAGTAAATCAATTATTATACCATTCGATCTTTTAAATAAATGGGTATATTAAATATTTAAATTTTTGCATCAACAAAAACAAGCTTTTCTTTTACAGTTTACAGGATAAATATAGAGTCCATCATTCATATATACACACACAGTGGTGCTTGAAAGTTTGTGAACCCTTTAGAATTTTCTATATTTCTGCATAAATATGACCTAAAACATCATCAGATTTTCACACAAGTCCTAAAAGTAGATAAAGACAACCCAGTTAAACAAATGAGACAAAAATATTATACTTGGTCATTTATTTATTGAGGAAAATGATTCAATATTACATATCTGTGAGTGGCAAAAGTATGTGAAGCTTTGCTTTCAGTATCTGGTGTGACCCCCTTGTGCAGCAATAACTGCAACTAAACGTTTGCGGTAACTGTTGATCAGTCCTGCACACTGGCTTGGAGGAATTTTAGCCCGTTCCTCCATACAGAACAGCTTCAACTCTGGGATGTTGGTGGGTTTCCTCACATGAACTGCTCGCTTCAGGTCCTTCCACAACATTTCGATTGGATTAAGGTCAGGACTTTGACTTGGCCATTCCAAAACATTAACTTTATTCTTCTTTAACCATTCTTTGGTAGAACGACTTGTGTGCTTAGGGTTGTTGTCTTGCTGCATGACCCACCTTCTCTTGAGATTCAGTTCATGGACAGATGTCCCGACATTTTCCTTTAGAATTCGCTGGTATCATTCAGAATTCATTGTTCCATCAATGATGGCAAGCCGTCCTGGCCCAGATGCAGCAAAACAGGCCCAAACCATGATACTACCACCACCATGTTTCACAGATGGGATAAGGTTCTTATGCTGGAATGCAGTGTTTTCCTTTCTCCAAACATAACGCTTCTCATTTAAACCAAAAAGTTCTATTTTGGTCTCATCCGTCCACAAAACATTTTTCCAACAGCCTTCTGGCTTGGCCACATGATCTTTAGCAAACTGCAGACGAGCAGCAATGTTCTTTTTGGAGAGCAGTGGCTTTCTCCTTGCAACCCTGCCATGCACACCATTGTTGTTCAATGTTCTCCTGATGGTGGACTCATGAACATTAACATTAGCCAATGTGAGAGAGGCCTTCAGTTGCTTAGAAGTTACCCTGGGGTCCTTTGTGACCTGCCAACTATTACACGCCTTGCTCTTGGAGTGATCTTTGTTGGTCAGCCACTCCTGGGGAGGGTAACAACGGTCTTGAATTTCCTCCATTTGTACACAATCTGTCTGACTGTGGATTGGTGGAGTCCAAACTCTTTAGGTTTTGTGACCTTTTCCAGCCTGATGAGCATCAACAACGCTTTTTCTGAGGTCCTCAGAAATCTCCTTTGTTCGTGCCATGATGCACTTCCACAAACATGTTGTGAAGATCAGACTTTGATAGATCCCTGTTCTTTAAATAAAACAGGGTGCCCGCTCACACCTGATTGTCATCCCATTGATTGAAAACACCTAACTCTAATTTCACCTTCAAATTAACTACCAAGCCTAGAAGTTCACATACTTTTGCCACTCACAGATATGTAATATTGGATCATTTTCCTCAATAAATAAATGACCAAGTATTATAATTTCTCTCATTTGTTTAACTGGGTTCTCTTGATCTACTTTTAGGACTTGTGTGAAAATCTGATGATGTTTTAGGTCATATTTATGCAGAAATATAGAAAATTCTCAAGGGTTAACAAAGTTTCAAGCACCACTATATATATATATATATATATATATATATATATATATATATATATAAAAAATTTGGTAAATTTTTTTAATTGGGCATATACAGTATAATCACATTCTTTATTCCTGATAAGTAAATAAATAGTTTAAAAAATAACAATAGTTTCATGGAGTTTCATCAAATGCATATAATAATCACAAGTAAACAATAATAAAAATAATTATCATAATAAATGAATACATTTGTTTTTATCTATCCTTTTAAGCAGATTTAAAATAACTCAGTCCCACAATATTTATCTTTCAAAAATGTGGTTTGTAACAAAGCCTTTATAGACTTTAATAATTATAGCTTACATTATTTAAAAAAAAAAACCCGAGTTGTAAATAAAGCCTGAACTGTATTTGAAAGTGTTTTAGCTGCAGGTCCTGTCCCAGCCTGCAGAGGGCACTACACACCTCACACCGCTCCTAAACGCAATTACAAGCTAAACAACATGGAGCTAACTTTAGCTAACATGGCTATTATCACTGCTAAAGATCACTCTCTGACTTTAATTTTCTGTGTACGATTTCCGATGTTCATGACAACGTTTCTAAGCAAGCACGGATGTCGTAATATACACGATCTAACAGATGAAAAGTGATTGCTCGCGTTTAACCCCTTCGCTGTGGATTAGTGCTGATCCTCTGTGAGCTCTCTGACTCTGGACGTGTGTGTTTGATGAGCTATAAAGTGCTCGCTGAGTCACTCGCTAGCGACTTGTACACCAAGTGTGGAAACTTTCATTGTGTCCTGTTTACAAAAGACGGACGAGTCACGGAATACGGATTCAGGAAAAATAAAGTATAAAGCACGGATCTTTTATTCAGGGATATGTGATATTTTGCATGAGATATAAATAGTTAAAATTAAAGATTAAATTAATAAAGTAAACATACAAATGCAGATAAAATATTTTTATTATGAACTTTGGCAATCCAAACTTTTAATTGTTTTAGCCGTCTTAATTTTTTTGCTTTTTTTTTTTTTTTTTTTTTTACTGAATTTACAATTCTGGTATCTTGGCTGAAACTATTTCCTGCATTTTGTGGAGATGGTTTTTGTGACGTCCGTGGTGTTGTTCTGTCGACTCGTAGCATAGTTTGTAAAATTAACCAGCTGTAATACATCACCTGTGTTAAAATCCGTAACCACTCGGTATTTTGCATCCCTTTTTTTTTTTTTAATATTTCTATGAATCTGTACTCCGTGACTCGTCTTTATTTTATCAGCCACTGACTGTGTGTACGCTGCCCTTTAGCTAGTGGTGCTGTACACTGAAGAGCGTTTAACTGGACGAGTACAGCATGAGCCATCAAAAAATAGAATCGTTTTCCTGGACATGATGAAATCTAAAATTAAAAATGAGAATACTGTAATTCTGTTACTCACTGTGATTTTAATAACACTTTAATCACTGAACAAAATTCTGTGCACTGAAATCTGGAGCGTTCCTGTACTGAGGGAACTGAAGGGGGTCAGTAGTTAGTAGAGGAATAGAAGGCGCACACTGATGACATCATCCATCAGCGACTGGTTAAAGCGCATGGTGGTGTTCGTTCTCTGTTGTGTTTCTGCAGGATATCAGGGAAGTTACACAGAGATGGGTTTCTGGGAAGAGCTTCTTACCCGTAAGACGAGTCTGCGGGGCCTCAGGCCTTTCCTCCTGTGAGCCTGCGCTCTATCCCGCTCCTCCCTAACACACACACACACACACACACACACACACACAGTAAGACGATAAGGCTTGGGGACAGACAGACAGAAGGAGGAGGAACTGGAGGATTGTGATCAGCATTTTTCCAGCTAATGTGGAGTGTAAGGAGAGACGCTCACTTCTCCTCAAAGGCGAGAACAAGCCGAGGGTCCAGGATGTTATCCTCTGGCTCCCACGTACTGTACCTGACACACACACACATACAAACACGGTCAAACATTTATTCTCAAAAACACACATCAAGCTGTAGAAATGGTTCTGTGAGCTAACACATGAGCAGAGTCGAGTATTTTGTTTTTAAATAAATAAGCGCTTTAATGCCACACACTGAATCGAAGGAGTTCATGGAACATGGAAATTACAAAACTACTTGACTTTACCCTCAGTGTCCAATCGGCACTCGATATCGAAAGTGAACGGCGAGAAGTGTGCGCGTGTCTTTAGGGAATGAGTGCATCTCCAGCTGCATATGTTTATTAAACATAATCGATTGTCTTATTGTTCGCACAAATAAAGTTAGCTGAAGTTCATTACAATATTTATTTGCTATTTGATTATGAATAAATTATTAAATTAAGCAATTCAATCACCGATTAGTCTCACTCGTGGATGTAATAAAAGTTTTATTATACAGTTTCCAGAAAACTTTTTTGTTTGTTTACATCTCTGTGTATGTTTACTGCATATCATGCTTCTCTGTGTCTGTAAATATTATACCTTATAAAATATTACACCTGCAATAAACAGACCTTTAGACACCTGATTATTTTATAACTCATGTGAATTGGTGTTTGCGAGTGAACTCCAGGGAAACTTTGCCCTTTTGCCCTGTCTCTCACCCACACAAAACACCAAACAATAAAATACAGACCACGTGTCCAAGTTCACGTGTCCGTGGCATTAGGAACCTGACTGTGCAGGAAACAGGAGCATGAAAACATCACCCAGGTGACTGTAATACCTTTATCATCACAGTGCTGAGAGTTCTGCACTCTGATTGGTCAGGTGTTGATTAATTCTCTCGAGCAGCAGCTCTGACAGTAGTGCAGGTTTATATGAATACACCTTTACTGACGAGTGTGTGCTGTACAGGTGAAGGACAGCAGGCTCTTACTGTACTGTCAGAGTGACGTGTTTGACAGTGAAGCGATACACACTGGGGTCGCGTCATTTCATGGCGATTAGTGCTCTGACAGAGGGTCATGGGTTTAGTAGTGATCTCGGGGATTGTGTGTGTGAGGCTGGGTTTTGTTTTTAAAAAGACAAAGATGAAATTTTAACTCTACTCACTTAGGAGGCCACCCCTGCCACTTCAGGAGATACTCCACATTTCCCTGAGAGAGAGACAGAGAGAGAGAGAGAGAGAGACAGACAGACATAGACAGAGAGAGAGAGAGAGAGAGAGAGACAGACAGAGAGAAAGCTTTATTAGAATTATGTTCCACACATTGACAGTAAAAACATGGATCCTGTCCCTTTAAGACCTGAATTCTTCCCCTGCGCGCGCTGAGAACTCTATTCTTTTCCTTCCTTTCTTTTTTTTCCCCTCTTTTTTTATGACGTAGGCGTCCCTATCGCTAGGCTACCGCTGGCTGTGACGTCACGCCACGCGGGTTCTAGAACATTTATGGGATGGTTGGTTGGGATGGATGGATGGACGGGCGGGCGGTGGGCGGGGCCAATGGGAAACATGTAAACAACATCCCGGTTACGCAACGGCCATCCCCCCGCCCCTCCCCACCCCCCTCCTCTAAAGTCACGTTCCGAACGCGAATCACACGCTGCTGTCGCACTCAGGGAGCACGTGACGCCACCACCACCACAACAACAACAACAACAACAACCCCCCGCCTCAGGAATGTTTACATGTTCACTGACATTCTGTTTATTTTATGGTGAAGTTTGTCCGGGGCTCAGTGCAACACCGAGAGAGAGAGAGAGAGAGAGAGAGAGATCCTTCGGCTATCCTTGACCCCCAGTGCGCGTGTGAACAAACTGCGTAGCCAGGCAGAGAGAGAGACACAGAGAGAGAGAGAGAGAGAGAGAGACACAGAGAGAGAGAGAGAGAGAGAGAGAGAGCGCACGCGACCCATACATACACACAGCCTATACCTGGGCGCGCGCTGCACTCCTCACACCTTCATCACACACAGCGAGGAGGCTCAGATCATCCATACATCACACACACACACACACACACACACATCACACACACATCACACAATCAGCATCAGCATCATATTTTTCTATCTGTATATATTTATCTCCCATTCCGAGGTGATAAAGCAGCGCGCGCGTGTGACGGATCTAAAAGAGAAAGAGAAAAAAGAAGTGCAGCAGCAGCAGCAACAACAAGCAGTTAAAAAAAAGTTGCACACGTCATTCCAGCTGAGGTGCTGATGTTGTGGCTGCTCGGTCACTGCAAAACTCCGAACCGAGCCTGAGCGGGGGAATGAGAAAGTATCGCGGTGCCGCTGGTATCAAACCCGTCCCTCCGAAAGAGAAAGTAACGCGCGCGGACTGTTTTTCATCTCGGTACAAAGTGTCAGTGAAGCCTTTATTCTGCTGACAGATGTGACAGATGTGTGTGTGTGTGTGTACCTTTCTCACTCTCTTCTTGGTGATGGACTCCACAGCGAACACTTGCTCTCCGATGGATGACAGCTCCATCTCACCCCTTCACACACACTTTCACTTATTTAATTCAGTGTTTAAGTGCTCTAACCGTCTCGCGCGTCCCTCGGTTTCACTTTATTTTGCTGTGCGGAAGCTCGAGCGTCCCGGTGCGCAGCGCTTATCCCCGCACTTCTTCCATTGCTAGCATTTTCGGTGGAGCGCGCGAGCTCCCCTCCGCTTTCACCGAGTTTTAAAATCTGCGACACATCCACCCACTCTCCCTCTCCCTCCCTCCCTCCCTCTCTCTCCCTCTCTCTCTCGGTGTGCGCTTCAGCGCGTGCCTGCTGGAGAAAAAAAAAAACAACACAACATGCACGCGCTGTGCTCTGAGAGCGCGTGCGTGCAGTGCGTGCCCCGCCCCCCCCCTCTCTCTCTCTCTCTCTCTCTCTCTCTCTCTCTCTCTCTCTCTCTCTCTCCCCCCAGTCGTTTGTAGTTGGGAGAAGGAGGAAAAGAAAAAACACAGCGCATGAGTCACTTTCATTAAAGGCCGTATGACGGAAAGCAGGAAATAACGGGAAAAGGTGGGCTCGTGCTCGTAAAGCGTATAAGGGATCACACACACACGCGCGCGCGCGCGCGTGCAGAGGGGCGCGTGAGGGGAACCGTGGGCGGCGGGATTGAATGACATCATTGCCAGAAATTTTTCGGTCCCAACATTTCCCTGGTAAAAGCAAAATCAACTTTTCACCTTCTGGGAAAACCAGCCCCATGTGCGCGCGCAGGCTTCACTCCTTATCGGTCCGGTCTCCGGTCCGGCCCACTGCCTTCAGAGAAAAGCAACGGATGCATGCTTTAAAAGTCGCAAGAGGTCTTGAGGTGACGTGACAAGCGAATGTGCATATTCATTAAGTCGACACGTCATTTGCATATTAGAACGTGTTACCGTACATGAAGGTACATTTTTACCAGAACAGAAAATTCATCTCATCTCATCTCATTATCTGTAGCCGCTTTATCCTTCTACAGGGTCGCAGGCAAGCTGGAGCCTATCCCAGCTGACTACGGGCGAAAGGCGGGGTTCACCCTGGACAAGTCGCCAGGTCATCATAGGGCTGACACATAGACACAGACAACCATTCACACTCACATTCACACCTACGCTCAATTTAGAGTCACCAGTTAACCTAACCTGCATGTCTTTGGACTGTGGGGGAAACCGGAGCACCCGGAGGAAACCCACGCGGACACGGGGAGAAAATGCAAACTCCACACAGAAAGGCCCTCGCCGGCCACGGGGCTCGAACCTGGACCTTCTGGTTAGCACTGTGAGGCGACAGCGCTAACCACTACACCATAGGCGGTTTTAAACGGGGGCCGGGGGGGCCAGTGCCCCTGTAAAATTGCTCCTGGCCCCTGTTGTGGCCCCTGTGCTGAACAGGTAACAAGATTTATTAATTTTGACGTGCGCTGGCTCGAAGATCGGAACTGGCATGACGGAGTGTTCTACACGGACTCCTTAAAGCACTACACGCACACTGTTACCTGCAGCAGAAAGACCCGCAGCAGCGCGAATTGCACTGTAAAAAAAATATTTGTTGTTTTAACTTAAAAAAGTTAGTGCAAGGGCTGCCTTAAAATTTTGAGTTCACTGGAATTCACATAGTAAGTTAAATTGTTGTGAACTTACTATATTAATTTTCAGTGAACTCAAAATTTTAAGGCAGCCCTTAAGGCAACCCTTGCACTAACTTTTTTAAGTTAAAACAACAAATATTGTTTTACAGTGTGTAAACTTCGGACGTGAGAGATTGCAGCCCTGCAAGGACTAGGCTACTGCAAAGAGGCGAAGGTAAGGAAAATTATTCAATTTCGTAACGTCAGTGTTTGCACATATCCGTGTTTTACTGTTGTTGTTCACTACAATAATAAATCCGTTTTATTGCGCTTTCTTAAAAGTGCGTTGCACAGCAATAAGTAGCCTAACTTAATATTTTTGGGAAATGGGTAAAATAACCGACAGTGTTTAACCTTCTTGTAAAACTTGAATGGCCTTGTGATATGTAGAGGCTACATTCCTCTCCGTTTACTTTTTAGTATAGACCTACTGTAGGCTATCATCATGGAAAGGAGCAAGAAGAACATTATGTCCTTTTTTGTCCCTGTTGGCAAAAAGCAACATAGAGAGAGTAAGGAAGATGAAGATTATGAAAGAGGAGAGACAGCCAGAGGTGGAGAGAGAGCCAGAGGTGGTGGTTGGAGAGGTGGAAAGTGAGGCATCTGAAAGGCAATCTGAGAGTGAGGATGAAGACATTCAGGATCAGATTGAGGGACAGAATGAGGGACAACCCAACAAGTCATTGGGACAACCAGATTCACCATGCATATCAAGTACAGCACCATCAGGTTTGTGATGTTGAACAAATGTATGTGTGTGAGCAGTGTTGACCTACAATTCATATAGCCTACCCTGAAAGTGTGAAGTCTGAATAATAATTAATAAATCTCATAATCTCTAGCCGCTTTATCCTTCTACAGGGTCACACAAGCTGGAGCCTATCCCAGCTGACTACGGGCGAAAGGCGGGGTTCACCCTGGACAAGTCGCCAGGTCATCACAGGGCTGACACATAGACACAGACAACCATTCACACTCACATTCACACCTATGGTCAATTTAGAGTCACCAGTTAACCTAACCTGCATGTCTTTGGACTGGGGGGGAAACCGGAGCACCCGGAGGAAACCCATGCGGACACGGGGAGAACATGCAAACTCCACACAGAAAGGCCCTCGCCGGCCCCGGGGCTCGAACCCAGGACCTTCTTGCTGTGAGGCGACAGCGCTAACCATTACACCACCGTGCCGCCAATTAATAAATATAAAATACAAATAATAGATATAATAAATAATGATAAATAAATGTTGTTCTCAGTCGCACTCTCATATTTACTGTATTCATCTTTCTCCAGATATCAGCAAGTGCTTGGACAACACTCCAGTGCAGCCATGTCTGAAGAAAAGGTTCATTGTATGCAAAAATAGAAATCTTATTTTACAAAAAAGAGAAACATGGTTTTAAGATTTACTGAGCACAATTTATTTCATGTTTAGGCTATTGAGACAGAATGTTTATCTCATTGTATTTATGCTCAATGTATTTTGTTTTGGTTTTAAATAAACTAAACAAAACATTTTGAACGCTTAAATATTGCCATGTTTTGCCCATATGTGCCCCCCTGAAAAAACACTGGCCCCACCTCGGCCCCCCTAGTAATTTTGGTCTAGAACCGCCACTGCACTACACCACTGTGCTGCCTGTGATTAGTCATTCAAAATGTTATCCGAGATTAGTTATTTGAAACAATTGTGAAAAGTCATTAGTCATTTGGAATAACTGCGATCAGTGATTGGTCTTTAAGAACAATGGTGTGGTTAGTCATTTGGAACAATAGTGATTGGTCTTTTGGAATACTTTTATAAAGTCATCAGTCATTTGAAACAATTGTGATTAGTGATTAGTCATTTAAAATGTTATCCATGGTTAGTTATTTGAAACAATTGTGAAAAGTCATTAGTCATTTGGAGTAACTGTGATCAGTGATTGGTCTTTATGAACAATGGTGTGATTAGTCATTTTGAACAATGGTGATTGGTCTTTTGGAATAATTTTGTAAAGTCGTTAGTCATTTGGAACAATCATGATCAGTGATCAGTCATTCGGGAGAATGGAGATAAGTGATTGGTCATTGGAACAAGCATCATCAGCGGTTAGTCATTTGGAACAATTGTGATAAACGATTAGTCCTTAAAATGTTATACATGATTAGTTATTTGAAATAATTGTGAAATGTCATTTGGAATAACTGCAATCAGTGATTGGTCTTTAAGAACAATGGTGATCAGTGATTAGTCATTCAGAACAATGGTGATCATTGATTGGTTATTTTGAACAATAGTGATTGGTGAGTGGTCATTTGGAATAATTTTGTAAAGTCATTAGACCTTTGGAACAATTGTGATCAGTGATTAGTCATCCGGGAGAATGGTGACCAATGATTGGTCATTTGGGAAAAAACTGTGCTCAGTGATTAGTCGTTTGAAGACAAAACAATTGTGATCAGTGATTGGTAATTTAAAATGTTGTCTGTGATTAGTCTCATCTCATTATCTCAAGCCGCTTTATCCTGTTCTACAGGGTCGCAGGCAAGCTGGAGCCTATCCCAGTTGACTACGGGCGAAAGGCGGGGTACACCCTGGACAAGTCGCCAGGTCATCACAGGGCAGACACAGACAACCATTCACACTCACATTCACACCTACGGTCAATTTAGAGTCACCAGTTAACCTAACCTGCATGTCTTTGGACTGTGGGGGAAACCGGAGCACCCGGAGGAAACCCACGCGGACACAGGGAGAACATGCAAACTCCACACAGAAAGGCCCTCGCCGGCCCCGGGGCTCGAACCCAGGACCTTCTTGCTGTGAGGCGACAGCGCTAACCACTACACCACCGTGCCGCCCCTCTGTGATTAGTCGTTTTAAGTAATCGTGAAAAGTCAGTCATTTTGGAATAATTGTGATCAGTGATTCATCTTTAACAACAATGGTGATCAGTGATTAGTCATTTTGAATAATGGTGAAGATCAGACTTTGATAGATCCCTGTTCTTTAAATATAACTGTGCCCACTCACACCTGACTCTAATTTCACCTTCAAATTAACTGCTAATCCTAGAGGTTCACATACTTTTGCCACTCACAGATATGTAAATATTGGATAATTTTCCTCAATAAATAAATAAATGACCAAGTATAATATTTTTGTCTCATTAGTTTAACTGGGTTCTCTTTATCTACTTTTAGGACTTGTATGAAAATCTGATGATGTTTTAGGTCATATTTATGCAGAAATATAGAAAATTCTCAAGGGTTCACAAACTTTCAAGCACCACTGTACGCCACTAGTATTTATCATATGAGCTCCATCCAGGACATGGAGAACCAAAACCGTGACATAAATCTCTATGTATCATAAGCCATGTTTGTAGCACTGACCCACACCAAGACAAATCATCTTGTTTGTAAGGAAAAATATCCTACACAGTACCTCTATTATTTTTCCCAGCAAAACACAGACAATTTTCAAGAACCCCACTTTATGCCACAGAGTGCCACTAGTGGTCAAACGTTTCACATCAAGAACTTCTATTCAGAGAAGATACAGTATTTCTGTTAATGAGCAAGTGTATTCATAACCTGGTTGACCAGTTCATTACTTAAATGTATGGACAATGTTTTCATCATTCTGGATTATTACCATGCTTAGCTTCAAAAAAGGGGACTTTTATAACTCTAACTCTTTCTTCTAAAAAAAATTGTAGATTCCTACATCAAACCTTGGGCTTCCTAAAGAGGGACAAGAGAAGAATATAAAGTAAATTTATATATAAAGAGTTCTATAAACGTGTAGTCACTTCATAAAACCCGAACACATCCATTATAATACACACTAACTTAGCTATATGGCTAAAGCTACCACAGAAAGTCATCGCTATAATTAGCTAACAGAAGGCTGCTCCTGGAAAAAAGAAATAAATATTAATAATACTGACTAATAATACTTCATTATTCATACCAGAGAATCAAGATTAAAACGTAGTTAGTTAAAAAAATAAATAGAATAACTGGCAAAAGTAGTTTAACGACAATATAAATACATTACACCTGCTGTTTTCTGCAGTTCTCTAATCAGCCGATCGCTTGAAGCATCAAATCACGCAGATACAAATCAAGAGCTTCAGTTAATGTTCACAATGTCCAAACATCAGAATGGGAAACATTGTGATCTCAAAGTGTGACTTTCTTTCACTGTGGTATGGGTGTTGGTTTGAGCCAGATGGACTGGTTTGAGTATTTCAGAAACTGCTGATCTCCTGGGGTTTTCACACACAACAGTCTCTAGAGTTTACACAGAATGGTGCGGAAAACAAAAAACAACCATCAAGTGAGTGAGTGACAGTTCTGTGGGTGGAAAGTAAACAAACGCCTTGTTGATAAGAGAGGGTCAGAGGGAAATGGACAGATTTGGACATGTTCAAGCTTTTTTTTGCCAGGAAGGATATAGCAACTCATATAATCACTCTTTAAAACTGTGGTGAGCAGAAAAGCATCTCAGCATGCAACAGAGAGAGAAGAACACATTGGGTTCCACTCGTGCAGCCAAGAACAGGGATCTTAGAATCAACAACACGTTCCTATTAAAGTGGCCAGGGAGTGTGCACACCACCATCCCATCTCATCTTATTATCTCTAGCCGCTTTATCCTGTCCTACAGGGTCGCAGGCAAGTTGGAGCCTATCCCAGCTGACTACGGGCGAAAGGCAGGGTACACCCTGGACAAGTCGCCAGGTCATCACAGGGCTGACACATAGACACAGACAACCATTCACACTCACATTCACACCTACGGTCAATTTAGAGTCACCAGTTAACCTAACCTGCATGTCTTTGGACTGTGAGGGAAACCGGAGCACCCGGAGGAAACCCATGCGGACATGGGGAGAACATGCAAACTCCGCACAGAAAGGCCCTCGCCGGCCACGGGGCTCGAACCCGGACCTTCTTGCTGTGAGGCGACAGCGCTAACCACTACACCACCGTGCCGCCCCCACCACCACCACCATCCCACACTCTGCCAAATCCCTTTTCTTCATGTTTACAAAAAGTTTGTATGACTTTATTGCGTCTTTCCCCACTCACTCTATATCCCTAACAGTCAGTTCTGCTCTTCTCGCCAGAAATCGTCAACTCTCGTTAAAGCCAAAAGACTTCCATCCTCTTTCTTTAACTGCTTCAGGTGTGAATGCAGGTTGAATGGGAAATGCCTCTATCAGCTCCTCTGAATAATATCCCATCAAGAAGTCTTGGAAAGGATGTGAAACGTTTAACTTCCGCAGTCTTAAAAAAAAGGTTCTTTAACAGCCCTTCAATTGTTTTTATGGAGAGTTAACTTCATTAAATGATTCTACTTCTTACAATAGAATCGTATTACTCTCTTGTGGGGTTTGTACACGGTGCTATTAAAGGATTAGAAGCTTCTAGATCATTTCTTGCATTAGGGACAAAACCCTCATCTCATGTAGAGTTCCAAATTTCCCCAGACAGGTTTGTGTATGTGAAGTTTATTATGTTTACTTGTCAATTTTTTTTTTTCAGAAACCAAATGGCTGCCATCCAAAGTCCCTAGAGTGGAGATAATAAACTTTCTGTTTCACTGTGACTGAAAACGAGAGCCAGGTTGCACAAAATGAAACTGAGAGTTATTTTCAGACACAGAAAACAAGCTTACATCAACAACATCTGATTTTAGGATACAATTTTAATGTTTTTATTCAAAGAACAGGCACGGTGGCATGGCTGGTAGTGTTGGCAGCTCACAGCTTTCGAGTCGTGCGTTCGAGTCTGAGCTCAGGTTACTGTCTGTGGGGAGTTTTGCATGTTTTCCCCTTGTCTTCGTGGGTATTCTCTGGATTCTGTGGTTTCCTCCCACCTCCCAGAAACATGCCAGATTGGTGCATGTGTGTGTGTGCGAGCGTGGTGCCCTGTGATGGACTGGCATCTGATTCAGGCCATATTAATTACTTGCTGAACTCAGAAACTGAAAGTTCCTGATGAGACCATCCTGGATTCCAAGTTGAGGGGGTGTTTTTTGTTTTTTCCTGGTTGGAGTTCAAGAATTAAGAGTTACAATCTCTAGTTGAATACAGCAATAACAATGAGCCAATGTTGGCAAGCTTACCGAATCTGAAATAAACTGAGAAATGTTAATGGTGTGTGGGGGTCTGAATTTGTAACCAATGAACAGTCAGTTAGGACATAACTGTTTTTCACTGGAGCCAAGTGTATTTTTCCAAATGGGTCTGATTCAAAATATACTTTCTTTGACTTTCTCTGGCTAAAAACAAGCTCCAAACTAAAATGGGACAAGGAACACTCAACAGTCCATCACTGCTTGTTTGTTGAGTGTGCATTGACCTTCACCATGTCAAAGTGATACTGAAAATGAATAAATGAAACCAATGAGATATTCTGCAAATGCAAACACAGCTTTGTTCTACTTTATGGAGCATCTGTACACCTGCACATTCATGGACTTATCAGCCAATCATGTGGCAGCAGTGCAATGCAAAATATCATGTAGATACATGTGAAGATCTTCACTTAGTGATCAAACATTGGAATGGGGGAAAAAGTCTGATCTCTCTGATTTTAACCGTGGCATGGCTGTTGGTTTGAGCCAGATGGACTGGTTTGAGTATTTCAGAAACTGCTGATCTCCGGGGGTTTTCACACACAGATGTCTCTGGAGTTTACACAGAAGGGTGCCAAAAAACAAACAAACAAACAAACAAACAAACATACACACAAAAAAATCCAGGGTCTGCAGGCTGAAACAACTTGTCGATAAGAGATCAGAGGAGAATGACCAGACTGGTCTGAGCTAACAGGAAGTCACAAAATCACACTTTACAACCGTGATGAGCAGAAAAGCATCTCCAAATGCACACCAAACCTTGAGGTACATGGGGTACAATAGCAGAAGACCATATCAGGTTCCTTTTCTGTCAACCAAGAACAGGAATTGGAGGCCATCATGGGCATAACCTTGCCCAAACTGGACAGTTGAAGATTAGGAAAAAAAAACAAGTTGATTTTCTTCAACTGTCCAGTTTGGGTGAGTCTGTGCCCATGATAGCCTTGGATTCCTGTTCTTGACTGACAAGAGAGGAACCTGATGAGGTCAACAAGGTGTTTGTTTCCACCCACAGAACTGTTGCACACTCACTCACTCACTCACTCACTGTTTTTTGTTTTTCACATCATTCTGTGTAAACTCTAGAGACTGTTGTGTGTGAAAACCCCAGGAGATCAGCAGTTTCTGAAATACTCAAACCAGTCCATCTGGCTCAAACCAACACCCATACCACAGTGAAAGAAAGTCACACTTTGAGATCACAATAATTTTCCCATTCTGATGTTTGATATGAACATTACCAGAAACTCTTGATCTGTCTCTGCATCATTTTGTTTGCATTGTACATAACTGCATGAATATGCAAGAGTACCAGTGTTCCTAATAAAGTGGATATGTGGAGAAAAAAATATATAAAAAAGTCTTCTTCTTCTTTCAGCTGCTCCCATTAGGGGTTGCCACAGCAGATACGCTGTAGAGCCACATATTTGATTTGGTGTAGGTTTTACACTGGATGCCTTTCCTGACTCAACCCTCCCCGATCTATCTGGGCTTGGGATTGGCACTAAAGCCTCTGTCACAATTGGCCGTACGTGCTCCTACGGCCGGTCTACGTGCAAAAAACACAAGAAATGCATGGAGGGCGCGCGTGAAACGCATGGAGGGCGCGCATGTGACGTGCTGATTTTTGAGCCGTAGACTGGCCACAGAGGTTCTTTGTCATGTCAAACAAACTCTACGGGCGCTTACATTTTTTTCAGGTTGCAAGACAAACTTACGGCCAACGTATGTCTTTCTCCATGAACAAAAAAAATGCAGTGATTTGGGAAACGCCAAAAATCGCACAGCCAAAAAATCGTACATCCAGTTGTGACCTAGGCTTAAGTATGCACTGGCTTGTACAACCCCAGGTGAACATGCAAATTCCACACAGAAAGACCCCGTTGGCCATGAAGTTCGAACCTGGAACCTTCTTGCTGTGAGGCGACAGTGCTAACCACTGCCTGGACATTTAGTATGTATATATACATTTAGGGCAGTGGGCATGTGCCGTCCTTGACCATCATGCAATGGAGTAGTAAGGCATCTCCTTCCCTCCACTAGCCTGTGGTGGTGCTTTGAGCAAGCACTAGCAACCCCTCGCTCCCACTGGTCAGGGTTACGACCGAAGACTGGACTCGGAAGACTGCGTGGAGGAGACCACCACTTGGTGGTTCAACGAGCAGGAAGGCAGACCCAGCAAAGCATTTGTGGAGCACAAGCAGGGCACAGTGCAACACGTAGAACACTGTTGGCCATCCACTGCATCCCGACCTAGCTCCAGCTGTCCTGATTTTGTCTTGCCCCTGGACCCAGTTAGGTCGGGACGAAAGAGCGAGGTTGATGGCTGTGCAACTCTCCCTCACTCTAATCCAAGTCATGTGCAAGTCTCATCTCATTCCACCTCATCTCATTATCTCTAGCCGCTTTATCCTGTTCTACAGGGTCGCAGGCAAGCCGGAGCCTATCCCAGCTGACTACGGGTGAAAGGCGGGGTACACCCTGGACAAGTCGCCAGGTCATCACAGGGCTGACACATAGACACAGACAACCATTCACACTCACATTCACACCTACGGTCAATTTAGAGTCACCAGTTAACCTAACCTGCATGTCTTTGGACTGTGGGGGAAACTGGAGCACCCGGAGGAAACCCACGCGGACACGGGGAGAACATGCAAACTCCGCACAGAAAGGCCCTCGCCGGCCACGGGGCTCGAACCCGGACCTTCTTGCTGTGAGGCAACAGCGCTAACCACTATACCACCGTGCCGCCCCATGTGCAAGTTATGACTTCAAATTCAAATTTGAAGTCATGGTCACCTTCGACCCAGAAGGACGAACATCATCATATATACACTAAATGGCCAAAAAACATATTCACCCCTGACCCACACTACACCCATATGTGGTTCTTCCCACATGGTTGGAAGCACATCATTGTATAGAATGTCTCTGTATGTCGTAGCTTTCTAATTACAATCTCCCTTCACTGGAACTAAGAGGCCCAAACATGAAAATGTTCCAGCATGACAATGCCCCTGTACACAAAGCACAGGAGCTCTAAGAAGACATGGTGTGAGAAGGTTGGAGTGAAGAACCCGAGTGTCTTGCACAGAGCCCCAACTGAAGATCTTTGGGATGAACTGGAACCTCAACATCAGTGTCAATGCCCTTGTAACTGAACTGAATGAACAGTAATCCCCACAGCCACGCCCTAAAATCAAGTGGAAAGGCTTCCCAGAAGACAAGAGAAGAGAAGAGAAGAGAAGAGTGGAACTCATTATTACAGCAAGAGGGAAATACATCTGGAATGGGATGCTCAACAAGGATGTGATGGTGAGGTCTGCACATACTTTTGGCCACAGGGTCTGTGGTAGAAGTTGTGTTATTTTCACCTTCATGTCTAAAACCTATGGCCATGTCACTGGTTAGCTCATCTGCGGTAATGTTCGAAAGATTTAGACCGCAATATCGCATTAGGATACAGATCACGGACTTCCTGTAATAATTAGCTTGCAGTCATATATCAACCTGATCTAATTTCTCTCCCTTTTTTATTTTATTCCTGAGTAAGTATGAGTCAACTCGAGTGTGAGTCAAACTGCAGCTTGTCCAGCGCTTTCTGAGGAACCTGATTGACTTCACAGCCGTCCAATCATTTGACAGAGAGTCGGCATGACGAGCCAATCACGTCTCAAGAGACCGACCGATAATATCGCTACTGTCCAATCCTAGCGAGGGAGGCGGGGCTTGTGATGCGGAAAATGACGCGGCAGGAGGCTGGAGATTGCTAGTCATTTTCATCACCAGCATAGCAACGAAAAAAAAAAATTATGGAGAAAAACTGTACAACGTTCCCCGTCCAGCTTTATATTTACGACCTCTCAAAGGGAATGGCGCGCCAGCTCAGCCCGATAATGCTCGGTGAGCGGTGACAATGTCCTGTTTCTGCTTATTCATCTGTATGAGGAAAGCTTAGCATAGTGTAACGGTGACGGCTAGCTGCGCGCGCTAATGCTAATCCTTTCGTTTCCTGACAGGACGGTCGCTATGGCAACATGTTTAAGTCGCGTTGACTGAAGTCAGCTTTATGATTGTGACTGTTAAGCTGAAATAAAGACATGTTCGTGTTTATTTAAGGAACACAGCCTTCAGGAGGTACACGGTGAAAGGTTTAGACGAAGAAAACGTCTTTTTTTTTTTTTTTGGCGAGTATTTTTTTCCTCAGATTGCGATGCTGCAAAGTCTCGCGATATTTAGAATGCGCTAACCTCATCCCACGTCATGATACAGGAAGTCTCGCGATATTTAGAATGCGCTAACCTCATCTCACGTCATGGTACAGGAAGTCTCGCGATATTTAGAATGCGCTAACCTCGCCTCGCTTCATGATACAGGAAGTATCGCGATATTTACAGCTGTCAAAATAAAGAGATTAAGTATTAATGTTCATGGCTGAAGTGATATATAAAGAGGAAGAAAGTTAAAAAAAGTGAAAATAAGAAACAAGAAGGATGAGAAAAAGAGGACAAGGGAAAAGAATGGTAGAAGTAAAAGATGGGATGGAAGAGAAGGAATAAGAGGAAAGAATAGAAAGACTGGAGCAAAGAAAGAATGAATAAAAGAAGAGGGAGAGAGTTTGAGAGAGAAGTATGGGGGAAAGAATAGAGCAATGAGAGAGAGAAGGAAAGAAGAGATGAATAAAGGGAAAAGAAAGTAGGAGAGACAGACAGACAGAGAGGTGAAAAATTGACTTCCAAGCTCCGCCTTCAGACTTCTGGCCACGCCCCCACCTGAATTTGATGCCTTGTTTTATCCTTGTTTGTAGATAACAGCACATCACACATTATCATAAACGACCGATTGATGATGGAGTTTTAACTCCGTGTCCTCTCATCCTGTTTTATTTTTCTCTTTTAGGGAAGCAGCTGGATGGAATTTGGTAAGTTGTAGCAAACAAACTCGAGACTGCTTCCATGAATATTAGATAAACATTGTCTTTATAGACAACATCAAGGTATTAATTCAGTGTGTGTGTCTTCAGGCACACATCCATCGTGGTGTATGGAGATGAATTCTTCTTCGGTGGTGTGGGGATCTCTAGCTGCCCTCCGGTAAATCTCTCCTGACTCGGACTGCTCTTTGAGCCAAGAGTCAGGAAAATATACATCGTTAACAGAAAGGTGTGTGTTGCAGGGTGGGACGATGCTGGGGCCGCCCGATTCTGTGGTGGAGTTGGGGAACACGGAGGTGAACGAGGAGATCTTCATGGACTACCTGTCCTCACTCGGAGAAACCACATACAGGTGTGTGTGTGTGATGATTGGTTAGAAGGAGTCTCCAGTGTCAGAGCTTTATACCGGTCAAAGGTAAAGCTGTAACTTTAAGAGCAATTAATAGGGAAAATAATCAACTTTGGGATGGGAAGAAGAACAGGAACTCCGCTTCATCACTTCCTGTTGTATTCCATGTCTGATACTTTAAAATTGGTGTGTGTGAGTGAGATCTCACTGAATTGTGTAGTCATGTTGCATGTGTCATTAAGCTAATTTCTCTCTGTGTGTGTGTGTGTGTGTAGAGGGGAGAGATACAGGTTGTTTGAGCACAACTGTAACACCTTCACTAACGAAGTGGCTCAGTTTTTAACCGGCCGGAAGATTCCTTCTTACATCACGGACCTGCCGTCTGAAGTGCTCTCCACGTATGTCTTGCATGCACACACACACGCGCGCGCGCGCACACACACACACACACACACACACACACACACAGAGGAGAGTGAGAGAGAGGGGAGAAAGCGAGCTGTAATTTTGCTCACTTGAGCTCTTCCTGGCCCCGCCCCTATACCATGCTGTGATTATGCGTTAGCTGACTGTACTACAGCGTGTTCTGATCCATTTGCAGTTGTGAAGTGACACAGTTGAAGACATCGGTCTAAAATTAACTCGGGGTGTGATTTAGCAGCACTCTGAAGTGATCCTGTGAAGTTTCCATCCCCTCAGTGCCATAATAAACACTTTAATCACACAAAAGCTATGAAGCGTCTCAAAATAAACGCTGCAAATCTCTGTTTCCTATCACATCATCTGAATTCTTCTCTGCACACACACTGCTGTCACAACCAGAGCTGGGCTGTACATCAGATGAACAGGAGTAGAGCTCAGGACACACAAACAATGATCATATTATTATTATTATTATTATTATTATTACATCCTGTTCACCCCTGTGTGTGTGTGTGTGTCTTCCTCAGGCCGTTTGGTCAGGTCCTGAGGCCGATCCTGGACTCCATCCACATTGCGCCCCCTGGTGGAAGTGTTATCAACAGCCAGAATAATCACAGCTAGGTCTCTTTCACCAGATCCCCACACGCACGCACTGGCAGCTTGTGTTTGTGTTTAAACAGTCATGTTGGTTTGAGACTCGGGGATCAGTTGTGTGCTGTACACACACACGGCTCTGATCCTCGACTCTGATCCTCACGCTGCAGTCCTGAAGCCACAGTCAGGGATCTCATTACTCCGTCTCAGTGCACACCGAGCTGCCGTTTCATCAGGTTCACCCCCACTGACTGGACTCTGCAATGTATTGGCACCCGTCTACCCCAACTATGAATGGGAGGAGACAACCTTTGAGCAGACATGAGCTGTACGCCCCGTCTGGGTCTGCTGCTCTGGTATCCATGTCATTTGAATGTCTCTCTGTCTCACTGGGCAGCATGTTAACTGGAGGAAGAAGCCATGTCCAGGTCATCATACACTATTAGACCAAACATTTATTAACTGTAGGACGAATCACTTTAGTGAATCAAATCACTTACATTTAATAACTGGATGAATCACTTTTACCAATCGAATCACTTACATTTGTAAACTGTGGGACGAATCACTTTAATGACTCGAATCACTTACATTTGTAAACTGTGGGACGAATCACTTTAATGAATCGAATCACTTACATTTGTAAACTGTGGGACGAATCACTTTAATGAA
The DNA here is from genome assembly GCF_027579695.1 of Neoarius graeffei. Lineage (NCBI taxonomy): Eukaryota > Metazoa > Chordata > Actinopteri > Siluriformes > Ariidae > Neoarius > Neoarius graeffei. The sequence continues at coordinate 6,726,995 of NC_083590.1, forward strand.
TCGAATCACTTACATTTGTAAACTGTGGGGCGAATCACTTTAGTGAATCGAATCACTTACATTTGTAAACTGTGGGACGAATCACTTTAATGAATCAAATCACTTACATTTGTAAACTGTGGGGCGAATCACTTTAGTGAATCAAATCGCTTGCATTTATTAACTGTGGGGCAAATTGCTTTAACCAACCAAATCATTTACATTTAATAACTGTGGGATGGATTGTTTCATGAATCAAATCACTTACATTTATTAATTGTGGGATGAATTGCTTTAATCAGTTGAATCACTTGCATTTAATAACTGTGGGACCAACAACTCAGTCATTGGCAATGAGATGAATCATTCAAATCATCTGCATTTCTTAGCTACCACATGAAGCACTTGAATCACCCGAATCTATCAAACCACTTATTGCTTTATTAGCTATGAGATGAATCAGTTGAATTCACTGAATGACATCCAGTATGTTAGCATTGATCCAAATCTCTTGAATCAGTTCAGTCAATCAGCTCTCACATGCCTCTTAGCTATGAGGTGAATCACTTGAATCACCTGAATTTGTTTGCTCCCAGACGAATCTCTTGATTCACCTGACTCTTTCAAATCCTCCAAGATGAATCACTTCAGTCGATCAAATCGCTTACCTTTCTAAATGATTCGTCGATTGGACCGACAGTTCTGATTAGCCATGTTTATGAAAAGAATTATGGGATTGCCTACATTGTGAAAGACACAAGGGAGACTACCTCCAAAATTTTCAGGTGTTTTCCTGCCTTTTGTTTGGAGCACAGTGATGAGTCAGGTGGTGGCTGTTCTCAGCACAGCAGCGACCGTGAGGTGGAAGTGTGTGGCACAGGTACAAGTGTTAGAAAAATGAAGAGAACCGTGTTCTTAGTGATATGAGGGGGTGTGGGTGAAAGAAAATGAATCCCTGATTGTGGCACTTACGATTCACTCATACTGCTTTTTCTAAAATTCTCACAAGCAGATATTGTTGAAGTAACTCATCTCATCTTAATTTTAATTGCCATGGAAACAGCTTAGGAACGTTGACCTGAACTCCAGCACTGGCTGTCTTTAAACACATGCGACATAATAAATATCTTCTGATCAAATACGTTACTGCAGTTTAAACCCATCCTATATTCAGTAAATGGGTTTTAAATCAAGTATTTATATTATAATTAAAAACGTTAATCTATAAATCTTTAGTAAACGAAGCTTCTGGTGTTTGTAGTGTGATTTTCTAACTCTCTTCAGTGTCGGACAGTGTTATCCCTCATGAATGATTAATTTTTGTCTGTTTATTTGCACATTTTTCTGAACTCCTGACCTCTTTCCTGTTTTTTTTTTTTTTTTTTTTTTTTAAATTCACTGCACTTTATGTTGCCATATTACAGTATTTTTTTTTTCCAGCAATGCCTGATCTGATCTGATCTGACTGGATGGGAAATAAACAGCATAACAGATTGTTATTAGATTGCGTACAGTTGTTATTGTTGTTCGAGTTTTCACAAGGTCAGGGTATGTGGAGACTGATCGATTGATTGTATTTTAACTTATCATTGCAATTTCTATTTATTAACAATAATATAATTAAACGATGTATTATGTTGCCATAAATATTTATTTGATGTTCTGATTTAAGCAGTGTGTATCCTCTGTGTGTACTCTGTCGTAATACTTGGAATTTAATATTTAACATGTATATTATTATATTATACAAATGTATTCATCTCAATAAAGAAATGCAGCTGTTATGTGTGTGTGTGTCCTTGTCACTATTTTGGTTTTAAGAGTTAAAGAACTGCTTTTAATTTTAAATCCTATTTTACAAAACATTTGCATTTAAATTCTAACCAGATGCTTTTTTTTTTGCTATTTACTTTTATATCCTTGCCGTTCTAGCCAACGTGAATATTGTTTCTGCTTTAGGAGTCATGCAGTAGGGATCAAGAAGAGAAAATGCACAACTATAAGATCAGAGAAACTTCAGCATTTTGTTAAATGTATAGAAACCACATACAGTACATATATATATTGCATAATTTAATATTTTCTACTGAACAGATTCAGATGGGGGTGGCACGGTGGTGTAGTGGTTAGCGCTGTCGCCTCACAGCAAGAAGGTCCGGGTTTGAGCCCCGTGGCCGGCGAGGGCCTTTCTGTGCGGAGTTTGCATGTTCTCCCCGTGTCCGCGTGGGTTTCCTCCGGGTGCTCCGGTTTCCCCCACAGTCCAAAGACATGCAGGTTAGGTTAACTGGTGACTCTAAATTGACCGTAGGTGTGAATGTGAGTGTGAATGGTTGTCTGTGTCTATGTGTCAGCCCTGTGATGACCTGGCGGCTTGTCCAGGGTGTACCCCGCCTTTCGCCCGTAGTCAGCTGGGATAGGCTCCAGCTTGCCTGCGACCCTGTAGAACAGGATAAAGTGGCTACAGATAATGAGATGAGAGATTCAGATGGGAGTGATGTAATCCAGCTGACACGTCACTCTAACATGGGCTCTGAAATGCACAAACTGGAGCCTGTGGATCATCTGATAACATAATAAAAATAATACAGAATAAATGTTGGTCTGCTGGTGAGAAACTTAAAGAATGGAAATCTCTGGACTGAACTTTCCACCTGGAAGACACTCTGGACTCTTACAGTAATGCTTTTATGGCTGAGGACTGCAGTTGACTTGCTAACTTTAGGACTGCAGTTGTCATGAACAGTTTTGCACTCAAGTTTCCATCAATGAAGAGTTTATAACATCAACGAAACTGACTTCATGTTAAAACTGTTAATGTTATAGTCATGCTGTCTGTTGTTGCCCAAATGAGGATGGGTTCCCTTTTGAGTCTGGTTCCTCTCAAGGTTTCTTCCTCATGTCGTCTGAGGGAGTTTTTCCTTGCCACCGTCGCCACAGGCTTGCTCATTGGGGATAGATTAGGAATAAAATTAGCTCATGTTTTAAGTCGTTCAAATTCTGTAAAGCTGCTTTGCGACAATGTTTATTGTTAAAAGCACTTTACAAATAAACTTGACTTGGAGGAAACCCACACAGACACGGGGAGAACATACAAATTCCACACAGAAAGCACCTTGTCGGCCACTGGGCTCGAACCCAGAACCTGTGCCATGACAGTGCTGACCACTGTGCCACCTAAGAACGCAGAGCATTTTTTAAGGATTTTCCACTAGGAGACCAACTGGTCTGGGCAATGCAATCACAGGCCCCAGAGTCCATGCGGCTGCACCTCTGCGGCATATTCTGTGATGCAAAGTGGTTCACCAATCACCATACAGACAAACACACTACAGTGACTACACAGCTATCAAGAGCAATTACCAAGCACAAATGTTATGTCAAAGACACTCAAAGTTACACAGTAATGACATTGGATTCTGACTTCAGCCATCTCAGTAACCAAATTTTAGTTCTGTTTCTCTTAACCAACATGATCTTGTGTGTATATCTTATAACATAGATCTTCGTTTTCCTTGTTAAATGTATACTTACATGGTACTTGGTTAATTAATTGCAACTGATTGAACCAAATGATAAGACATAACTTGGTTTAAGGGCGGCACGGTGGTGTAGTGGTTAGCACTGTCACCTCACAGCAAGAAGGTCCGGGTTCGAGCCGCGTGGCCGGCGAGGGCCTTTCTGTGTGGAGTTTGCATGTTCTCCCCGTGTCCGCGTGGGTTTCCTCCGGGTGCTCCGGTTTCCCCCACAGTCCAAAGACATGCAGGTTAGGTTAACTGGTGACTCTAAATTGACCGTAGGTGTGAATGTGAGTGTGAATGGTTGTCTGTGTCTATGTGTCAGCCCTGTGATGACCTGGCGACTTGTCCAGGGTGTACCCCGCCTTTCGCCCGTAGTCAGCTGGGATAGGCTCCAGCTTGCCTGTGACCCTGTAGAACAGGATAAAGCGGCTACAGATAATGAGATGAGATGAGAACTTGGTTTAAAATTTGGTCTCCCAGTGAAGCTGGTTTGGCATTGACTAGGAGACCAAATCTGGCCACTGGGAGACCATTTGGTCTCCCAGTAACTATGTTAAAAATGCTCTGTAAGAACGTTATGGAATATTTCTTTGCTATTTGAAAGCACTAATGCAGTGAGATGTGTGCTCCGGTTTCCCCCACAGTCCAAAGACATGCAGGTTAGGTTAACTGGTGACTCTAAATTGAGCGTAGGTGTGAATGTGAGTGTGAATGGTTGTCTGTGTCTATGTGTCAGCCCTGTGATGACCTGGCGACTTGTCCAGGGTGTACCCCGCCTTTCGCCCGTGGTCAGCTGGGATAGGCTCCAGCTTGCCTGCGACCCTGTAGAACAGGATAAAGCGGCTAGAGATAATGAGATGAGATGAGAACTTGGTTTAAAATTTGGTCTCCCAGTGAAGCTGGTTTGGCATTGACTAGGAGACCAAATCTGGCCACTGGGAGACCATTTGGTCTCCCAGTAACTATGTTAAAAATGCTCTGTAAGAACGTTATGGGATATTTCTTTGCTATTTGAAAGCACTAATGCAGTGAGATGTGGCGGCACCGCTGGGCTTTGATTGACATCAGAAGCGAGATGCTTTGATCGTGATCAATCAGCTCTGACGTCACCGGAAACAGCCGAGAGGTTCCGAAGTTTTCCGAAGCGGCGGAACTAACGGAAGCGTTCAGTCGCACACACACAGAGAGAGAGAGAGAGAGTCACAGCTGGAAAGTCGAGTGCGCTGAGTTTGCTGGCGGAAATCATGAAGAATCTCGGGCTGATTTTGATTCTGGGCTTTGTGCTGTTTGTCAGCAGCAGTGATGCTATAATCAGGTAACAATAATAAATACACATACTTTCTGTTTTAATTTGTATTTATTTATTTAAACACTCAGTGTGTGTGTGTGTGTGTGCAGATGATCCATGAGGTCTTGAGGTTTAGTTCTGTTGATGATTGCTGTGTTTCTGAGAAGGAAATAAAACTAATAAAGTGGTAAAGAGGTTAGAAGTTGTTTCTGGGTCTCTGTGTGTTCACTCTGATTAATGCATCATGTGTTTGGGATTAAAACACAAAGCCTGCTTGTGCAAGATCTCATTCACACCAGAATGCGTGCTTTCTTTATTTGCACTTTGACATTTTGTGTTTTATGGGACAGATTCTGAGGACGTTCTGAGCAGTGAAGCAGCCTGGTCAGGCCCTTGACTCACAGTTTCCTGTCTTTTTTTCCTTCAAATAAGTTTCGTTTTCGGATCTTTCACTGAAAAGTGAGCCTTGGTCTGCAGACATGATTTCATTTTGTCCTTCCTCGCTCCTGTTTTTGTTTTCTTCATAAATGAGGAAGTAACTGTAACGTTCATCTCCTAGAGTTAACTCAAAGTGCAGTCAGGTGTCAGCAGCCTCAACAGTATCAGTTCCACACCGAGATGCACCATAATGGCGTACATTAAAATCAGAGACAATCCAGGAGTCAGAGGTCTGTAATTTGTCTTTCTGGAAATTGAAAATCCTCCAGTGTTTATATATAGTATTGTTGACTATATAATGGATTGAATCAGTCACAGTTTAAACCTGACGGCTCTGCAGGTTGTCTGATTTCTTAGTAATCAAGGATACGGATGGCTGATATTTAGGGCTGGTATTCATTTACCATAAAGTTAATGCTGGAATTCAGTTCTTTGCTAACAATATTTTCACTTCCATGGTTAATGGTTAGAGGAGCAGCTTTGGGACCAGAAGGTCACTGGTCACTTGGGCGGCATGGTGGTGTAGTGGTTAGCACGGTCGCCTCACAGCAAGAAGCGGCCGGCGAGGGCCTTTCTGTATGGAGTTTGCATGTTCTCCCCGTGTCTGTGTGGGTTTCCCCCACAGTTCAAAGACATGCAGTTAGGTTAACATAGGACGGCCTTGGGCTGAAGTGCCCAAGAGTGGCGGCGCGTGCGTATGCAGCGGCTTTGCTCTCCCGTGATGAATTAAATCTTGTTGTACATTTGTGCAGTGACAATAAAAGCATTCTATTCTATTCTAACGCCCAACTGCTCCCTGGGTGCTGTGAGCATGGCTGCCCACTGCTCTGGGTATGTATGTGTGTGTGCGCATGTGTGTGTTCACTGCTTCAGATGGGTTAAATGCAGAGAGGAAATTTCACAAGTGTGTGATGAATAAAGTTGTGCTTTCTTTCCTTCTTTGGTTCAGTTCCCTGGACCAGCAGGAATGGCTGAAGTGCCCTTGAGCCAGGCACCAAACCCCCAGCTGCTCTGGGCCTGTTGTACATAACTCTGGAGAAGTCAAAGTCCCTCCCGTGCCAGAACCTGGTCTTCCCAGGCAGTCTCCTGTCCCAGTACTAACTAGACCCTTTAGTCAGTATCTCACTTGGCTGCGACAGCCTGCGACTAGTTGGAGACACAACAATTGCGATAAAATATACGAATTAGAGACAATTTTCATTTGGAATCACACTGAATTGATATTCACATATTTTATCGCAATTGTTGTGTCGCAGACTATCGCAGCCCAGTAAGATACTGGCTGAAGAACTTGCACTTCCTGTCTCATGGAAACTGACTTGAGAAGGGTTTGCGACAGCTTTGCGACACCAGCGATGCATTTGCGGCTATTTTGAGAGAAATTTTGTCACACAAATTTTTTGAACATGTTCAAAATTTCAGCAACGAAGGAGCGACACTTTGCGACTCATGCGAGGAAATTTAGAAGCCCCACGAATGTTTCAAGACTCTTTTGAAACTCTCTCGCGAATGACGTTCGCAATTTGTCGCAAGCTATCGCAGCCCAGTGAGATACTACCCTTAAGGCTCACTGGGCGATGCCGATCTCCGCTTCTATAGCCCTCAGCCTCTCACTTATTGTACAGTGTGGGATGCTCTGGTAACCACAAGAGTTTGACTCCCCACTCACATCTGTATTGCAGCACCTTGCCAGATGCCAGTAGGTACCATTTTTATGATGGTCTTTGGTATGACCTGACCATGAGTAGAACTCACAATCTCCTGGTCAAGAGGCAGAAATGCTAACCATTAGGTCAGCTTGGCTCTGGATAATAGTGTCTGCCAAATGCCTGTAATGTACTAACGTATATTGATGACATTCGCCATCCTGAGGAGTGAAATTGTATGATCGAGTTTATGGTGCTTCTTGCCAAATTGTTTGACCTTGACATGTTCTTCCCTTTCAATAAAGAACCAAATGCAGATTCTGCTTCATTTCTCACAAATGATGAAAAAAAAAAATTAAATTCTGAAAAAAACGTTTAATCCAACATTACTGAAAAAAAGCCTGGTTGATTGGATTTACTCGACACGTTGTTCACTACAGTATTTTTTTTTTTTTAATATAAGTGTGGGTTTTTTTTGGGGATTTTTATTATGGTTCCATCAGAGATGTGAATGCATTTAAAAAAAACCCCAAAAAACCCCACTTATCAACAAGAAAACAAGTTTAAGCGCCGATTCTGATAATCGGCTCAGTTTATCAGCTGGGCCAATAATCATCAGTCGACCCCGAGACAACAAGAGTGGGACAACATGGCATAGTGATTTAGTAGTGTGTGTGTGTGTGTAGTGCATCTAAACATAATCAGCTAATTTATAAATTAGGTCAATGTGATAATTATCACATCACACGTCTCAAACACATCTGTACAATCAGTAACACAATCACTTTTGCTAACAAAGCGCCAACAGCCTTCAGTGATTTTTCTCCAGCTTTTACAAAAACGATAGTGTTTCCTGATGAAAAGGAGGGAAATTTGAAAAAAAACCTATTTTTATTTCTATCCTGTTACTTTGTCCAGTGATTAAGTAAGAAGTTACGGTGATAATGATCTGTAAAAGTGTATCGTGATGTTATGACATTATGATATTGATATTTATTTGGTCATGTCACAAGAAAGTGTTCTCACTGGATGTATTTCAGGATTCCTCTGCAGCGGGTGAACTCTGTACGCCGCACGCTGATCGATGATGCTCTCGCTCAGGGCCAGCTGAAATCATGGGCTGAGGAAGGTAGTGATGTGGAGTGGAGCACGGACACTGCTCAGTTTCCTGTGGAGAAACTCTCGAACTTCATGGACGTAAGCAACACCTTGACCAAAACTCCTGAACGACACCGCTAATAAAGTTTTATTTTGAGCAGCATTTCAGTGTTTCCTGGAGGCAGTAGCTCCTTTAAAGGGGATGTGTTCTGAAGAACTCATTAAGACCTCAGAGAACTGTGTCAATGTGGAAAAGGGGTATAATATAAAATGTCTTCACAGTGACCTGGACATTGCTCTTACACCCAGTCAGATTTTTATATATTATATAATGAGGTGCTGCTGAAAAGCGGAGTCCCAATGAGTGTAAAATGTGTTAGTAAATAATCCCACTTTATTTTTTAAAAAGTAAATTAAAAACTAGATAGAGACGGTGACTAAAGTCACAGTGATTTATGCTCACTCTTACAAACCAGAATGTCTGGTCACTGTACCCTATAGATAGAGAATGATGCTTAGTGAAGAAAAGATCTCGTTTTTCATGGATCATTCTGGTTCCGTGATCCAGATCAGCACCAAAAGTCATAGCAGCATAATTCAACCCAGAGGTAGTATTCTTCATGTGAAATTTGGTGATTGGTTGAAAACTGAGGGAGAAATAGCATCCTAAAAACATTAGGAGAATAATAATAATAATAATAATAATAATAATAATAATAAAGTAGAAATATCCTGAGTGAAAGTAACACGTTGTGCCAGCACTGCTAGAGCAAATTAATAAGCGCTGGATAAAAACCCATCTATCTTATGTAAATAAAGATACAAATTTCATTGTCCGGTGGTCAAGTGTTTGAGATATGTTGCCTTGCACTTATGATCAGACTCCTTGTGGTGGTACTCAGACGTCGATTGTATGTACGGTCGTCGTACAGCTGCAAAAGCCACCAAAAATCATGCTGATACTTTACCATAGTCTCTTAAGTATGGAGCTTTGCTATCAGATATATATTACTAATATTACACTGCAACACGGGAGTTCTTGATTAATTCTCTACAACAGCAGCTCCGACAGTCGTGCAGGTTTATATTAATGCGCTCGTTCCGATCCGTTATCGTTTCTATAGTAACAGTTCGTTCACAGGGGCATGAACAGCAGATGTTCTGAATAAACTGATTAAGAATGTGTGTAATCGTTGATATGGTGAAGTTTTCTAAAAGTAAGGAGAGATGTGTTTGTGTAACACTGATGGAAGAAGTCTCCAGTGTCAGAGCTCTATAACATAGGTGAAGCTGGAACTCATATCTTTAGGACAGAGGAGTTCATGCTTCTTTGCAGTTCCTCAGTCACATGATGTGACGAGGCTGGTAAGGGAGCAATTGTTTATAGCTGTTATGACATATGAGAGAACAGGAATTAACTCATTTCACAGAACATTACCGGTAACTATCAAAAAAGTCAAAGTCCTTCCCATGCCAGAACCTGGTCTTCCCAGGCAATCTCCTGTCCCAGTACTAACCAGGCCCTTAGGCGCATTGGGTGGCACCAATCTCTGCTTCTGTAGCCCTCGGACTCTTGCCTATACAGCTAGGGTTACAGTGGGGGGGGCAGGTCCTCTGGTAACTGCGAGAGCTTGACTCTCCACTCGCATCTGTATTGCAGCGTGACTTGCCAGATGGCAGTAGGAACCATTTGTTTTTTTGATGCTCTTTGCTATGACCCAACTGCAAGTAAAACTTATGAGCTCCTGATCGAGAGGTAGACACACTAACCACTAGGCCAACTCATGGTACCTGTAACTATAAATGGATAAAATGTATAACATGTCATTCTTTACTTAGTAAAATTGTATAATTGTTAATAAATTGCTGTGGAACAGGAACTCTTGGGGACATGATGTCTGTGAAGATTCTCAGTCATCCAGGTCATAGTAAACTGTGGGTGGTAAAAGAGAGCAACTGGACTTGCTTGAAGATTCTTGAAGATGTTTCACCTCTCATCTGAAAGGCTTCTTCAGTTCTGTCTGACTAATAGGGAGTATCAGGTATTTATCCTCTCATGGATGAAAAGCAATCCTAAGGTGTCGTTGAGTCATCCTGTTGGTGTGGGTCACTGGGGGCTGGATGTGAACGGCCTAGAGAGTCGTTGGGGTGATCAGTGGGTTGTTGGTTCTCTCTGTCCTCCTGTGAGTCACTGAAAACAGCTGGATTTTGGTGTGCATTCAGTTGTCTGGGAAGTGTGCCAAGGACTGCATTGTAGATGGCTGATAAATGATGTCTTAGACCACCACCTCTGTTCAGTGATGGCTGTTCCAGGTTGATAAAAATGGCTTCTTTAACTCCTCGCTCATACCAACGATCCTCTCTGGCTAAAATGCGTACGTTGCAATCCTGAAATGAGTGTCCTTTGTTGTTAAGATGAAGATAGACAGCAGAGTCCTGGCCTGAGGAACTGGCTCTCCTGTGTTGAGCCATGCACCTGTGAAGCGGTTGTTTTGTTTCCCCAATATATGAGTCCGTGCATTCCTCACTGCACTGAATTGCATACACTACATTGTCCTGTTTGTGTCTGGCTATTCTGTCCTTAGGGTGGACCAGTTTCTGCTTCAGGGTGTTGCTGGGTCTGAAATGTACTGGAATGTTGTGTTTATAGAAGATCCTCCTGAGTTTCTCAGATAGACCAGAAATGTAGGGAATGACAATGTTCTTGCATTCGTTTCTGTTATCCTCCTTGTCTGTTATGTTCCTTTTTCTGCTCTTGAAGAAAGCCCAGTTGGGATACCTGCAGTTCTGAAGTGCTTTCTTGATGTGATTTTGCTCCTTCTCTTTCCCTCTACCGTTGTAGGAATTTTCTGAACCCTGTGTTGCAAGGTCCTAATGACCCCCAATTTGTGTTCCAGTGGGTGGTGAGTGTCAAAGAGTAGGTACTGGTCTGTGTGTGTGGGTTTCCGGTAGACCTTGATGCTAAGGCTTCTGTCTTGTCTAATGTGTACATCACAATCCAAGAAGGCTAGATTATTCCCACTGATATCCTCCCGAGTGAAATTGATGTTGATATCCATTGCATTGATGTGCTTAGAGAAGGCTTCCACCTCATGGGTTTTGATTTTAACCCAGGTGTCATCCACATATCTGAACCAGTGGCTGGGAGCAACTCCTGAAAAAGTGGTCAAAGCTTTATGTTCCACTTCCTCCATGTATAGATTGGCCACAATAGGGGACACCAGTGAGCCCATGGTGCATCCATGCTCCTGTCCTTAGAAACTTTCATGACCGGTCTCCTCAGCGATAATACCTGGTACTCCCTATTAGTCAGACAGAACTGAAGAAGCCTTTTGGATGAGAGGTGAAACGTCTTCAAGAATCTTCAAGCAAGTCCAGTTGCTCTCTTGTACCACCCACGGTTTGGGGATGTGATGTTATAGAAGAGTCATGAACTTGTACTGAATGTTCCTGTAATGTTCTCAGGCTCAGTATTTTGGCACGATCAGCATTGGGACTCCGCCGCAGGAGTTCAACGTCCTGTTCGACACCGGCTCCTCCAACCTGTGGGTTCCCTCCATCCACTGCTCCTTCTTTGATCTGGCCTGCTGTGAGTAAACAGGGCAGATCTCTGCAGGACACGGCATAACTCAGTCCACAAAAGAGTTCTGACAGAATTATTGTCATCTAAAGGAATAAATTCTCTCTCTCTCTCAGGGCTCCACCATCGTTATGACTCGAAGAAGTCAAGTACTTATGTAGAGAATGGTACCGAGTTCTCCATTCAATATGGCAGAGGAAGTCTGGTGGGTTTCTTCAGTCAGGACACAGTCGTGGTGAGCGTCCTACATTCAGATGGAATGTGTTTAACATGTTTAATCGCTATTAAAACTGGTATATAATTTGTGTGTGTGTGTTTGCGCAGGTGGCAGGTCTGAGTGTCCAGAATCAGATGTTCGGTGAGGCGGTGAAGCAGCCGGGCTTGGTGTTTGCCCTAGCAAGGTTCGATGGCGTGCTCGGCATGGCATACCCGATCCTGTCAGTGGGAAAAGTCCGACCCGTGTTCGACTCCATCATGGCTGGCAAACTACTGCAGCAGAATGTCTTCTCCTTCTACATCAACAGGTCTGATTTCACTCTGCCTTCTGGGTGTGGTCAGGATCCTGATCAAGTCCTCACTTGTATAGATCCAGATAAGCGACAAACACAACTGAACAGAGATGGCTGTTGTTTTAATGCTTAAAGATTAATTCACGATGATAATTCAAAAAAGTTGAAATGGGTCAAAAGTCAAGTCTAAGTCCTTCCTGTGCCAGAACCTGGTCTTCCCAGGCAGTCTCCCATCCCAGTATTAACCAGGCCTTTAAGGTGCATTGGGTGGCACAAATCTCTGCTTCTATAGCCTTCGGCCCTTCGCCTATTACACAGCTAGGGTAACAGTGAGGGGTGGGTCCTCTAGTAACCACGAGAGTTTGACTTCCTGCTCAAATCTATATCGCGGCGCCTCACCAGATGGCAGTATGTACCATTTTTATGATGGTATTTGGTATGACCTGACCGTGAGTACAACTCACAATCTCCTGGTCAAGAGGTGGACACGCTAACCACAGGCCAACTCGTGGTCATCAAAGTGGGTATGTTTTAAAGATGATGAAGAAACACGGTCTTCTTTAAACATTTCATTTCCATCGTTTATTTTTATCAGTGCGCTAATCAGACCAGAGACAATACGAAGTACAATGAAAAGCTGGTGAGAACTTGTAGTTTTCTCAGCAAATCTCTTTCACCCTGTAGCTCATTTCATCTCTGGTTTGATGCTTTCAGCTAAAAAACATTATTCACATTAATGTGTGTGATTGGCTGAAGCAGAGGATCTGCTCCAGAAGCCGACTTCGTTTGTGTGTGCTTTGGGATTTGCTGGGTCTTGTATCTGGTTGCTGCGCTCTGGGGTTGGGTTGAGTTAGTTTTGTTTCGTTTTATGTTTCAATACAAAAGGATGTCTTTATTTTTTCTTTAGGACAACAGTATCCAAACATCCCAGTTTACCAAAACACTCTACGCCCAGATCTGCTCCTTTATCTAATTAAAAAAAAAAACAATTTACAGAAGGTTTCACTAAACTTCAGCCAAGACTTAAACACTGAGACCGTGTCTGAGTCCCAAACACTACTGTTCCATAAATGTGGGGCCTTGTAAGAAAAGGCTCTGCCTTCTGATATAGCCTTTACTATATGAGGTACCAACAAATGTCCTGCACCTTTTGATCTAAGTAGGTGTGGCAGGTCATAAAGGACCAGAAGTTTGTTCAGGTACTATGGTACAAGACCATTCAGTGCTTTATAGGTCAATAGTAGTGTTTTGTAATCAGTGCAGCAGACAGTAAGGTGTTACGATAATCCAACCTCGAGGTAACAGGTATCACATGGTTGGTTGTATGACTGCAGGGTGTGGCAGTTTGATTTCCAGCGCCATCGTTTTTGCAATTTCTTCCAGTCGTTACTTCCTTTTTTAATTTTGCTCAATAAATGCTTAATAACACTAAACATTTGTTGGCCTTTCACCTCCCACATGACATTTATTTCATTCTCAGGAGTGTTTTATAGATGAGCTCACTGTGTTTAAGTTCTGTTTTTCTCTTCAAAAGCAAAAAAAGGTCTTCCTCTAAACATTCGTCATGACTCACCACACCTTGCACTTCTGCTTTTTCTGGTGCACACATTTCATATGTGGACTGAACTGTGTGTGTGTGTGTGTGTGTGTGTAGGGACCCTGAAGCGGAGCTTGGAGGGGAGCTGATGTTGGGTGGTTTTGATCAGCAGTATTTTGAAGGAGATCTTCACTACCTCAACGTCACCCGTAAAGCGTACTGGCAGATCAAGATGGACGCGTAAGAAGTGATCATGCACCACACACAATCTTGTAGATCTATCATTGTGGGGACCCAATGACATAATACATTCCCTTACCTCTTACCCAAACTTTAACCATCTCACCTTAGTGCCTACCCCGCCCTTTACACTAACCCTACCCCTTAACCCCGCCCCTTATCTTCATTCTAACCTGAACCCTAAACTTCAGCCTTCACCCTCACACAGCCCTTTGAAGAAGTGAGGACCAAACAAAATGTCCTCACTTCCCAAAACACACACAGCTGTCTCACACTGCTTTTACGTTTTTTTTTTTAAATTTTTATTTTTATGAAAAAGTGCTGTCTGGTTCACTTTTCTGAAAGGCTAATCTGAGACACACACACACACACACACACGGTAACCATGACAATGCTCTTCAGTCTTATTAATACAGATGGAATAAAGATTGGACATCACCTCACATCCTGCTGAATGTCCCAAACACAAACACATGCTGTCATTGTAAGTTACAGCAACATTGGACTGTTTTCAGGTCATTTCGTTTTCCCACTGAGCTTCACGTTCATGTCGTCTATATTGGTTTTTCTCTTGGACCCCTGAACTGTGACTTTATTAGCCAGGAGGTAAAAAACAAAAAGAGCTTTGTGAACTTTAAAAAAAAAAAAAAAGTCCACTCCCTGTATTATTGCACAAAGAATGTGAGAGCAACCTCGTGTGTGTGTGTGTGTGTGTGTGTGTTGATGGTGTGTGTGGATGCAGAGTGGAGGTGGGAAGCACACTGACACTGTGTAAGGCTGGTTGCCAGGCGATTGTTGACACGGGAACGTCCTTGATCACGGGGCCGGTGGAGGAGATTCGAGCTCTGAACAAAGCCATTGGGGCCGTCCCTCTGATCATGGGGGAGGTGAGTGCCGACACATACTCCCATGTCATACATCATTGCAGTGTCATTCTATTAATTTTGGGAATAACAGAGAAAATAAGCAACAAATCCAAGTGATGTGATTCCTCAGACTGATCGTATGATGCGTGTGCATACGATTTTTTCCCCCAGTTTCCTACTCGCAACTTTACTTCCTACCTGCGACTAATTCCCATTTATACAACAAAAACAATAGCATCTTAAAATGAAACCATGCTTGCACTTATCTTTTAACTCTCATTAAATATGAATAGAGACATGAGGAGGAAGTTGCGGAGGTGAGTGTATGTAGCTAGTACAGTCAACTCGCTTTGCTAATCTGATCTGAGAAAGCTAGCATGAAGCCGAGTGCGCATCAAAGATAAATAGGCTTTTTTGCAGGAGTGTTGTGTTTCAATGGTGTAGCGGTGCAGTCGGTTGTTGGCTGTATACTTTGGCTGATGAATAATGTTTCTTATCAGAACTTAAAACCAGAACGTCAAGGATGTAGTAACTCATCTGCCCTGCCATCAGAATGACCATGACGACCAAAACATCAAACAGAACTGAAATGTGACGATGTGAGAGAGAGAGAGGACCAACCTCTACGACAAACTGTTCACAACAGGAACATCAACAAAGGATTGTTTTGTTCCCCGAGGGAAGATCGACCCAAAACATTGATCAGAACCAGGGCTTTGAACCGGTTCAAGGAACGAAAACGAAAACTGGGAACTTTTTCTATTTCACATGGAACAGAAACGAAACCAGAAACTTTATTATTTTTTATGCTCCGGAACAGAAATGCTTATTAAAAATAATGGTAACCGGTTAATACCGGTTTTTATTTCGTTCCTCAAAGTTTCTGTAGCCTACAAATAAAAAAGTCATTCTTCTCCTGCGCAAGTTTCTATGACCTGCTGGGGTTCACTTCCTGTGTGACGTTCGCTGACTGAATGGAGAGAGCGGGAGGGTGGACTATCACGTCTCCACATCTTAAATAAGAGGTAAATATTGCAGTCTATCGTTATTCAAAAACGTCAATTTCAAACACGATATCAATATATTTGTCCACGTTAATGAGAGGCTCGCGAACATTAAATGACATTAACCTCTGTTAGCCTATCAATGCATAGGGCCTGACTAGCCTTTGGTAACACACTAAACGAATTCTCTTTCATTTTTGGCACTTTTTCTGTTTGTGTAGATGGGAAGACATACTGAGAATCCAAATCACCAACATTTGAAATAATAATTGTTTCGAATTATTTCTTGTCTTATTTAATGAAGGTTGTAATAGAATTAGCCTACATTTGGCTTAAGCTGGATGAGACAGAGACATAATTTTATAGCCATTTGTTAAACAGCTGACAGGGAACGTAATTAACCGTTCCGGGAACGAAATTTTTTTGTTCTAACCGGTTCGGGAACGTCTATTTAATCGTGGAACCCAAAACCGGAAACGTTAAAATTCCGTTTCTGTTCGGAACGAACCAATAGGAAGAAAATTCTGGTTCAAAGCCCTGATCAGAACTGAATTCGCATGATAAATGAGAGACGAGAGACAATTCTAGTCAGAAGGAAATGTGTTAAGTGACCTAATGACTGATTTGTTAGGAATAAATTGACAATACAATGACCAAGTGTTGTGCAGAAGGTTGAGTTCTTTTAAATAAAACAATCAGAACTGAAATCCATCGGGAGCTGAGGGAGGAGACACGGTTTAACTAAAAATAGTGGTAAACAAAGTGTTTACAACAGGAAAATCAACAAACAGATGATCAAGTTTTGTTCCCTGAGGGAAGATCGACCCAAAACATCGATCATTATTATTTTTTTTATTATTATTTGGCCGTCCATCGTTTCAATGATGACTCGTTGTTAGGTGATGCAGGAACGCATGTGGGCCATGAGACCTGTCTTTGATCGGCACAGCCTCTGGCAACTGGGGCAGATGAAGTCTGAATTAGTCGCAACGGTATGCCATCTCTCATGAGCCTGGATGTAGTCTTTTTCTTCTTTTCTCTTCCACTGCATTCTTTGCCTTCTTGATGGTGCAACACCATTTTCCTCGGTCAAGGGCCTGCCTTTCCCAAGTGAAGTCATCCACTCCAGCACTCTTCATGTGTCTTTTGAGGACATCCTTGTATCTCAGTTTCTGACCTCCACATTTCCTCTTGCCAGTACTCAGTTCTCCATACAGGACTGCTGACCCAAAACAGCGATCAGAACTGAAATCGGATGAGAAATCAGAGAGGAGATACAATTCTAGTGAGAGGCCTGGAAAATTCATTAATTTGGCCTAATTAGTAACTTGTTAGAAAAAAATTTGACAAAACAACGACCAAGTTTTGTGCGGAGTGATGAGTTCTTTCAAACAAAACAGTTGGAATCGGAACTCCGTGGTGAATCGACAGAGGAGATACGATTTAACTGAACTGTGGACGACGGATGCCATACCATGGCAACAGCTCATCGGCCTTATGGACAGATGAGTTTAAAAAAAAGGCTGTCCAGGCCACGCCCACACGAGGCAAACTGTAAGAGACACGAGTGACTGTTCGTGTGGACGCAGGTTTAAGCTTCTACACTGTGTGTGTTAATCGTCCTCTCTTCGTCATTTCTGGTTGCACTGTTTCTCATTTTCTGACAATAAACGATGTCAGTGTTGATGGGAGGAGTCAAGGATGTTGATGGGAGGAGTCGAGGGGGTAACTGTACACGTAGAAGACGAGACAGGGAAACTAAATGACCCTTCCTCTCTCTGTAGTACTGGATTAGCTGCAGTAAAATTCCCTCACTGCCGGTGGTTTCCTTCAATCTGGGAGGGAGGATGTTCAACCTGACTGGAAACGACTACATCTTTAAGGTAACACACTTCCTGTTTTTGCTCTATTTACACTGTCATACTGTAGTTTCTGTTTGATCTGAAGAGCTGCGTCTGAAAGTTTCCTGATCAATCTGGCGAAGGCGTGGTCTGGACTTACAGTCATGAATGACTTTAGATACAAAGTTCAGAATGTTGCTGCAGTGAACTAAACCCCCATGACTTCCTCTCTCGGTTCAGTCCACACAGGTGGGCGTGAGCATGTGTGTGTCTGGGTTCATGGCGATGGACATACCGCCCCCTGCTGGTCCTCTCTGGATCCTGGGTGATGTCTTTATTGGCCGTTTCTACACCGTCTTCGACAGAGACAACGACCGGGTGGGATTCGCTCCTGTCAAGTGATTCCACTAAACCTTGAGGTTGTTGATGAATGTATGAGTCCTGATGTTGCATTCCTCATTTACGCACATAGATCTGAGTAACTCTGTAAGAACTGTGTCGTTTCAGTCAAAACAATTAAACAAAGTCGGGCGGGGGGTGGGGTGGGGGAACAGGCCGATTAAAATCACCCCAGTTTCTCCGAGTGTAATTCAGTGGAGAAGTCAAACTGCACCATAACTCATTTTTCACTGTAACTTATATTTGCTTTCATCAGAACATTTTCACAAAGTTGAATGTGTAACAAAACTTCTCTTAAGCATATCTGATTAAAACGATGCAAGGTTAACGAGTCTGTTACACAAACCCCAGAACCATCTCATTATCTCATTCTCTCTTCTTCATATACACACATCATATCCTTTCACAGACCTGAGCAACTCGTTTGAGTTTGATGATTAAAAACAAGAACGTAAGGTTTATTCGTGTCCAGTCACCAGAGGGCGCTGCACCAAGGTGCAAGGCCCTATTGTTTTTCTAAGGATTCTTCTTCTTCTTCTTATTATTATTATTCATTTTCTTCAAGACTTTGAGTTGGTTCCCATGGGTGAAAACTCATGAAATTTGATACACCCATCAGTCCTGGCCACTGGTACTCAGGGATAGATGCTTGGCCCTGGGTGTGTCTGGGGGACTCCATAGCGCCCCCACGTCATTGAGACTTTTGCCTGGTATATAGTTTCACCTATCCATGTCAGATTTGGTAGGTGTGTAGAGAGCCCCAAGACAAACAAAATTGTAATGTACCTTGTATTCGCCATACTTAACAGGAAGTGAGTTATTTTTGGTTTTGTGCATTTTGACACGTGCTATATTTTGACGTTCTCCTCCGAGGCAGTTTGTTGGATTCATGCCAGATTTGGTAGCGCGGAGTTTCTCGGGCCCTTCACTGCCACTTGCTCTTTTACTCTTGAATATTTTTTACTGAAGTCAAATTCCCATTTCATTCCTCCACATTTCTGTTTGAACATTTTGCAAAATTTAAAAAAGGTTGTTAAAAACACACAAGTTTATTTTGATTTCTGAAAAGAATGCGAGATGATGCCATCAAAGGAGCGTCAAACAGACACAGTTAAGGGCTACGTCACGCTGCATGATGTAAAAACCACATGACGAAAAGCAGCGCAGGTTACATTATCATTAATAATAATTAACATCATTAGTATCATTAGAATCATTAATATCAAGGACTTGGATTAAGCAACACTGTGGATCCTCATCTCATTTTATGTTATGTTTAAAACACACAGCACAGATCTTGCGCACGCTGTAATTTAATCTTCTGACGAGCTTTCATTTCTTTTTATTGTTTTGTTCAAATGTGTCCAAATCACACGATGGTCTTAAATATTGAGAATGAAGTCTGAGAACAGGGCTGCTATTAAACCTTCAGTTAAATTACATTCGACTTTCCTGTAGAAAGATTTCAGAATTTTGTATTTAAAAAAAAAAAAGTACCAGCTGAATACAACACATGGACCATGTCTACAGGAACAACAGTGGGGTTTATTTTAAAAAAAATCTATTTATAGTTACATGTAAAGCCTTATGAAACCTGTTTGACTCAGTCGTTCACCAGCCTCGCTTTCGGTCGAGATGTAGAAGAAAAATGGAAATGTGACTGAATTATAGAATTAGGACTAAACTGATTGATGAAATCAAACTGATTTTCTATCTCGCTAGACGTTTTAAAAAAAAAAAAAAAAGAGAGACTGGTGGAAGTTTTTAAGGTTGTTGAATATCTGTATGTCTGAGTTCCTGAAATTGGTCGGACTTTTTCAGATTTATTCATCAGCTTTGACAGGTTGTGAAGTTGTGAAGCTTCCTGTTTTGCACAGTGACTGAAAACACTTTTGTCTCTGAATGTCGTTATCACCAGCACTGTTTAATTTGGATGTTTGAGCTCATTGTTGGACCGAGACTTGGATTTGCTCTGCACTGGCTTTCAATAAACAAACAAATAAACGTGTTTATTCTAACGAATCCCTGTTTTTGTCCCAATGTGTCTGGTTTATTATCAGAGCAGATTGGATTCATACAGAACTGATTTAACGACTCCGAGCTCGTCATGGTCTGTGAAATGACCGTGTCTGTTTTAATTTATCATGAGCCGCTACAGCAGTACTAGGTAACGTATGTCTTTATATCTTTTATGATTATTTGTTAATCAGTAGCGACGTCCATTTGTTGAAGGCAAATCTTTGACTTTATAAACTTCGCTCGTGTTCAGACTCCAGGCATCTCGTGTCCCAATCACATGACTCCCCTGATCACTGTAACGTGACACCATAATTTAATTTGCGTTAGAATCAAGAGCTGTCACACGTCTGTCATCCTCCACATATCGAACTGTTCATAATGAAGATAAACTTTCCATTAATCTGAATGATTTTTTTTTCTGTAACAGTATATTTTGTGCAGTTTCCTCTCCTGCAACCTGAACATGCAAAACAGAAAAACTAATTCCCGCCCCTACACCGCACCCCATTAAGCCCCACCCACACATACCACACCATATGTTGTGCACTAAATATGGACAAATCAGGACTGCTTTACAAAGTTAACTACAACCCCGATTCCAAAAAAGTTGGGACAAAGTACAAATTGTAAATAAAAACGGAATGCAATGATGTGGAAGTTTCAAAATTCCATATTTTATTCAGAATAGAACAAAGATGACATATCAAATGTTTAAACTGAGAAAATGTATCATTTAAAGAGAAAAATTAGGTGATTTTTAAATTTCATGACAACACATCTCAAAAAAGTTGGGACAAGGCCATGTTTCCCACTGTGAGACATCCCCTTTTCTCTTTACAACAGTCTGTAAACGTCTGGGGACTGAGGAGACAAGTTGCTCAAGTTTAGGGATAGGAATGTTAACCCATTCTTGTCTAATGTAGGATTCTAGTTGCTCAACTGTCTTAGGTCTTTTTTGTCGTATCTTCCGTTTTATGATGCGGCAAATGTTTTCTGTGGGTTAAAGATCTGGACTGCAGACTGGCCAGTTCAGTACCCGGACCCTTCTTCTACGCAGCCATGATGCTGTAATTGATGCAGTATGTGGTTTGGCATTGTCATGTTGGAAAATGCAAGGTCTTCCCTGAAAGAGACGTCGTCTGGATGGGAGCATATGTTGCTCTAGAACCTGGATATACCTTTCAGCATTGATGGTGTCTTTCCAGATGTGTAAGCTGCCCATGCCACACGCACTAATGCAACCCGATACCATCAGAGATGCAGGCTTCTGAACTGAGCGCTGATAACAACTCGGGTCGTCCTTCTCCTCTTTAGTCCGAATGACACGGCATCCCTGATTTCCATAAAGAACTTCAAATTTTGATTCGTCTGACCACAGAACAGTTTTCCACTTTGCCACAGTCCATTTTAAATGATCCTTGGCCCAGAGAAGACGTCTGCGCTTCTGGATCATGTTTAGATACGGCTTCTTCTTTGAACTATAGAGTTTTAGCTGGCAACGGCGGATGGCACGGTGAATTGTGTTCACAGATAATATTCTCTGGAAATATTCCTGAGCCCATTTTGTGATTTCCAATACAGAAGCATACCTGTATGTGATGCAGTGCCGTCTAAGGGCCCGAAGATCACGGGCACCCAGTATGGTTTTCCGGCCTTGACCCTTACGCACAGAGATTCTTCCAGATTCTCTGAATCTTTTGATGATATTATGCACTGTAAGATGATGATATGTTCAAAGTCTTTGCAATTTTACACTGTCGAACTCCTTTCTGATATTGCTCCACTATTTGTCGGCGCAGAATTAGGGGGATTGGTGATCCTCTTCCCATCTTTACTTCTGAGAGCCGCTGCCACTCCAAGATGCTCTTTTTATACCCAGTCATGTTAATGACCTATTGCCAATTGACCTAATGAGTTGCAATTTGGTCCTCCAGCTGTTCCTTTTTTGTACCTTTAACTTTTCCAGCCTCTTATTGCCCCTGTCCCAACTTTTTTGAGATGTGTTGCTGTCATGAAATTTCAAATGAGCCAATATTTGGCATGAAATTTCAAAATGTCTCACTTTCGACATTTGATATGTTGTCTATGTTCTATTGTGAATACAATATCAGTTTTTGAGATTTGTAAATTATTGCATTCCGTTTTTATTTACAATTTGTACTTTGTCCCAACTTTTTTGGAATCGGGGTTGTATTTATAAATCAGATTGAAAATAAATATTCAAATAAGAAAGACTTTAACATTTAAAAATGAATTCATTCAATTTCACACAATATTGTTTAAGTACACAATAAACACACTGTGTGTGTGTGTGTGTGTGTTACAGTGCAACACTCAGAAGTGAAGCTGTAACTTTATGCATCGTCTGTCCACAATTTACAAAAATTGCTACTTCTGCTACAGGATTGATTAAACTCACATACAATGTTCCCCAGGTGGGTGTGGATAAAAGTTGTCGAGATGGTAGCACTACCTGTCATAGTTACGATTTTTTGGGTGACTCGTCACATTAAACGCTAAACATTACTCTTTGTAAACTGCTGGGACGTTTTCACTGAAACTCACCCAGAAGACTCTACAGACATTTTCCAACAGAATTGTTCACCAGGTGGCGCCACCTACCATGGATGCGGCTACCCAGGGGTCATATGCAACTTCACAAAAATTGCTACTCCTGCTACAGGAACTCACACACAACAGCAGAGGCTGCTATGAGCTCCAGTCTCATTGAAGCCATTTCTTTTTAAAGAGGCTGCTGAGGGATGTTTACAGCTGCTCTAATGAGAGAACAGGAACAAACCTGTTTCAGTATAAATGGATAAAAAGAATCATGCCATTCTTTGACAAAAACGTACTGATTGGTAATTTGCTGTGGTGTAAGAGGAGTAAAACACCTGGGGACGTACTGTTATAGGAAAACAATCAACCTGGTGGTGGTGGTAACTCCGCCCTGAACTGCATCAAGAATGAGACGCATGTTTGATGATATCAGCACTGTTTTATTTAAATTATTTTTGAATTCATCAAAACGAATGGCAGGGTTTTGATCTCAAGCACATACACTTACATGCACATCACTGATCCACATGCTCTCTCACACACACACAACTGTTTTATTGATGTAAATTGTTCTATAGAAAAATACAGCACAGGCAGATGAGTGAACGAGGTGACCTGGTCAACACTGATGAAGCTTAGCAGCGAGACGTTACACACACACACACACACACACACACACACCTTATAGAACTCACTGGTGCACGAGCGAGTTTGGTCGCAGGGTGTGTCACACAGTTCGGAGCAGACTCTCTGGGTCCGAGAGTGAGCAGTACAGTGTGTACCCCAGTTCGTCGACCTCTTGCGGCGTGAGCTCACACAGCAGGTTGACCTTGTGGTCGAGGGCGCAGGGCAGACTCCCGGCCTCTAGGTGTCCCACTAACGCACGGATGAGCTGCGTGAAGCGCTCGGCCAGCGTCTCCCGGCTCCAGTCGCGCTCGCTCTCGCTCAGCAGGAGCACAGCGTTGGCAAGGTGGCTGGCGTTCAGTGGCGTCAGTGCAGGGTTCAGTTTGCACACGGCTTTCGCGATCTTCAAGCAAATACAGCGGCAGCCGTTATCGTCTCGGTCCAGAGCTAGCAGCTTCGTCGTTTCCGATGACCAAAAACTTTGCCTCCAGAGGTTCTCTCGCTCCCGGTGTGGCTTTGCGATGAGAGACACGGCGTCCTCGGAGACGAGCAGAGGCAAGAAGTCAATGTGCAGCCGTCGCTCCGAGTCATACTGGACCTCCAGAGAGAGCGTGAGCGCCTCGGTGTGTGACGGGACAGCGGGACGGACCACATAGCCCAGCACGCTGCCGATGGCCGGCCAGTTCATGCACCCTGTCACGAGCTTCTCAAACACCTCCAGGACGCTCTTCGGCGAGAGGTAACCGCCAATCAGGCAGCGGTCCCAGTAGCTACAGCCGCGAGGGAAGTACTCCAGGTTCTCACGACGGACCAGCCAGAACCCAGGAACGTTCATGATGGTCTCCTCACCAGGGATGAAGGACCACAGAGTCTTCTCCAGGATCAGAGGAACCATCAGCTGAGCGTGATCCGCCGACACCACCTACAGAGAGATGATGATTATTATTATTACACTGATTCTTGAAACTTTGGCAAAAACGTGTCCCACTAAGAAAAGTGCCAAGTCTGTTGGAAATTAATAACATTTTCATAAATAAAAAAATTAAAGTTATAATCAGGGGGTCCTTTGCACATATGTAAGGTTCTTTTATAGGATTGTTTTTATTTTTTATTAATTTAATGATTATATGCTGGCCACTGCCTACAAAATCAGTTGTCCTTGGATAGGAGCTAATCACTTCAACTTGATTAAAAAAAACAAAAAGTAATAATTTAATTGAATAATACCTTTACTACATGAAAGAATACACTGTTATATGTATTTAAAACTGCAAACAGTGAGTTTTGAACGATGTTTACTATTATTTTGTGGTTGCTCAAAATGTGTCCCACATATGTCACCACCGTCAGATATTTACAAAAAGCAATAAAATCAGGCAACTACAAGGTCAACTATATTCCTGAGGACCCTCTTTTCAAACCTTCAGCTCTACTGCATGCTTCCAGATTACTCAAGCTCCTGTAAGTTTGGTATTTTTTCTTAAACTTGCTCATGTTTTTGGACACTGCTACAGTCACAACCATAGCATGTCAACACCGTCACTTGTATAAAAAATATTAGATTATGACATAAATGTATACTTTTTAAGAAGAGGTCTGAAGTAGCTAGCAACAGAGGGAAAACAAGATGGCTAATGTGAACAACTGCATATCATGTGAAAGAGTAGGTTTTTGTCACCACCGTCAGGTTTTCTGACATTGTGAATGGGAATATCTTCCATGAGATGGTTGGCAGAAGCCTCAGCAGCACTAAGCTCTACATCATTATGGAAGCTGACATGCAGCCATATGATGCACTCCTTTCTCAACCACTCACACCTGTTCCTGCAACAAGGAAACTCCATCAGGTCATACCGACACACCGAAACGACTCTGAGATCTATTGCAGATGACTGTCCTGTTTCTGCAGTGAGCCACAGATGTGCGAGTGTTTCAGCCCAACAATATTCCAGTTGACTGCCAACACATCCAAGGTACAGGTTGAGGATGACTGTCCTATACCAATGCAAAAGAGGAAGAGTCCTTTGGCAATGCTGATGGAGGAAATGGAGCAGGAGGAAATGGAATGGGAGGAAAGTGAGCATGAGCCAATGGAGCAAGAACCACTGACCAAGAGTGGTCCTGATGGGACTGTGACAGATCTATCTACTGATGTAGTTGATCGTGGAGATTGGCTTGCAGTCATTTATGACTAGAACTGGTGGTTAACAAAGGCTGTCACTGTGGACGCTGATCATCAGGATGTGGAAGTGGAATTTTTCCACCCTCATGGGCCCAACACACAATTTTATCCCAAAAAAGGTGGAAAGGATATGTGCTTCATACCATTTGACCCATATTCTGGTCAAACTTGTGGAACCAGGTCGTGCAAGCAGGACGAGGGAGATATACAACCTGTCGGCTGAAGTCATGGACTTCATAGAGGAGAGACATATACACCATATGCTTCTTAATAAAGACAAATGAGTGGTGGAGTGATGTAAAACAGTCAGGGAATACTCAAAGGAGTTCACATATGAATTATTAATTTTATTATTGTGCCAGATGTGTTTTGTGGTATTTACACAGAATTTCTTATTGAATGTTTGCTCACAATAATTTAGTTATTTTTGAGTTTTTAGTTAATAATAGATAGAGTTTGTTTTGTTCTTGTTGTTTTGTTATCTGTTCACGTCCAATACAGTTTACAGTCCAGTTTACAGAAGAATCTAATGTATTATTTTATGAGTAGGGGGCACTAGATGACAGTTTAAGATCTTAGTGATGCATTGTACATTATTCCCACTGGTAATAACATTATTTCTTACTATCATGATTTGATATTTGATGATATGGGGATGGAGAACTTTTAAAAATGATATTGCTTAATTGTACCTTAGGCCTATATTCTTTGAAAAAATGTTATTACATTGCTCAGGATTGTTTTTTTTTTTTGACCAAATAGTTAAATAAAGTTGTTAAGCAAAAAGCCATTGACTTTGGAATTGAAATTATATGTTGTAATGAGGCCACTGTCACCACCGTCATTTCTAAAGTCACCACCGTCAGAGGGAGTTTTATTTGTTTTAAATGAATATGCTTACAACATGTTTCTTCAGTGCTGTTGAGTTATGAAAGTAATAGTCTCTTTTAATGCAAAAAAAAGTTTGTTAAATAAAAAAACATTACTTTGTCTCCTTAGGCTCAAAGTAAATATTGTATAATATTAGATCTTTAAAGGAGTACACGTGAAACTGTATAAAAATTGAATAAAAGTGAATATTCAACTTTGAAGTGTATATGTGTGCCAAGAATGCCAGATAATGATTTAAAAACTCTAAATACATATTAGACCAAGTATATACAAAATAATTTGCTTTTTATTGTGTCTGACGGTGTTGACAAAAACAAAGTAATAGCTGAAAAAATGCCTATTTTATGAAAAAAATACAAAATGAGGAGCTTGCACCGATACATTGCTGAACAGCCAAGGCCTTGTCCTATAATGATATGCCTTTAGATATTTTAATTTAAGTAACTTTTTATTTTCAAAATTAAAACCTGTTTTATCCAAAATCCCAAGAATCAGTGATTATTGTTGTTGTTATTGTTATTATGATTAAGCGCTGACCTGTAGGTCGTGGTAGAGGCTGCCGCTGAGGTACATGTCTCGGAGCGGCATGTCCGGCACTTTGGTGTGGATGAAAGCTCGGAGCTCTGCGCAGATGTCGAGGGCGGCACGTCGAGCTGCCTGCTGCTCCTCGGGCGAGATGTTCACACGCTCGTGATAAAACGCCCACAGGTGCTCCTGCAGGGACAGACGCATCCGCCCCCGCTGCAGCGCCGCTTTACTACTGCTCCGGCTGCTGCTGGGACGTCCTGCTGCCCTCCGTGGAAAATCTGAACACACACACACACACACACACACACACACAGCATGTTCAGTAAAACTCTGCTATACTGTAACCCATACTGGTTAAACAGACCGTTATAAACCAGCAAGTGTGGGACGAATCATAAACAGAACTTCACCGGGCTGAAACGAGCTGGAGGATGTGGGGAGCGTCTGCAGCGATCGGCTGATGTTCTGCTTCATGTCACGGTTTAGTGTACGTGGAGATGATCCCAGCCAGCTCGGCTCCTCCCAGCTCCTCTTTCCTGATTGGTTGGTTTTGGTGGGGCTGGAGGGAGCACTCAGGGCACGGTCGTACATCTGAGACAAAACACACACAGTGAGGAGAGGAGAAAGACCAGCAGAAACTCTACACCTGACTGCGAATCGGAAAAACATGGACAGGACACGGGGATCGAAGGTAAGGAGAAGGCGGAGTAAACGGCTCCTGGAACAAGATAGTCTACAGAACTGAAGGAACCGTGCGGCTTATGGAACCAATCATATGGAATGGAATACGTGGCGTGGAGAACATGAGGAAACAGTTATATCAGGTAGAGTCAGGAAAAGGACACCTGGAGAACAGGGAACTGAAATAACATGAGGATGGAGGGATCTATGGACCTTGTTCCACACACACACACACACATACACACTTACTCTCTTGACAGCGAGTGTAGCGATGCCCAGCATGGCAGCTCCTCCGACCCCCAGCACCAGTTTGGCGTTGGAGAGCACGAAGTCGAGGGCTGAGCTGAGGCCATTATCATCTTTCTTTCCTTTCCGATCTCCGTTCACTCCCGCCATCCTTCACCACAGAGAGAGAGAGAGAGAGAGACACACACACAGAGTGAGAGAGAGATAGATATGGAAAGAGAGGGAGAACTGGTGAGACAGAGTGAGAGAGAGACATATACACACACACACACACACATATATATATACACACACACAGAGAGAGAGAGAGATGGAGAGAGAGCAGAGTCTCAGAAAATGACTCGCCCCTCACATCAGGACTCGGCTCAGATTGAGGTGTTTATTATAAAGAACAGCTGATCTTCAGCAGGACCGAAATCACAGCAGAAACTCTCACAGTATCTACAAGCCATGAGGGCAAAAGTTAGTGCACCCCAGTTATCGGTTCCCCCACACACTCGTCAGTCACCTTAATGACTATAGTGTCTCGTCTGTGGACCGTTTACCTGCTACTGTGGTCTAGACGAGTCCTCCCAGATGGCTGTTGAGGAAGAACTGTCCCCTCTTCAGTGCCTCCTCCTTCTCTTGAGGCTCACTGAGCGACTGGCAGCGTCTGAACTCGCGGGCGATGGCGCGTCTGTAGTAGTTGCGGTCGGTGTACTGTAGGTGGCGCCCTGCGCGGAGCAGCGCCCGGTACAGCTCCAGCACAGCGCCTCGGGACCAGCCGCCCATCAGGGAGAGCTCTCAGAGTCTCTCTCTCTCATACACACACCTACAGGACATGGAATAAACACTAAGTGTGATCTTTGAAGCCACACCTACTACAGTATATAAAAATAAAGCTGAGAAAACAGGATTTGGTAAACAGGAAGTGTAATGACCACTTTACGGCAAGACACTATCGTTTCAGATTTCTTAATAAATGGGAAAGTAATGATAAAACCTTTTTTTGTTTGTTTGTTTTAAAAATCAAATCTAGGCAGTAAAATGTGTGTGTCCACTGCATTATCTGCTACTCAACAAATCTAGAGAGGACCTGAAGCTCTGCCCACTTCACAATCCAGTCATGTCAGAAATCATAAAGCTTTTTTTTTCCTTCTCTCCCTCAGAAACGTCCAGTGATCTAAATCACGCTCACCTGAACAGAAACTGGCTAAAATACACGCTCTATTTTAAAACTATTTCCTCTAAAATCTTTTTCCCCATAATTATTACTGTTCGAGTTACGCCAAAAATGGCACAAAATATATTTTCCATGACAACAAATGATTTTCCTACAAACAAACAAACAAACAAACAAACAAACAAACAAACAGTCTCAACAGTGAACCAAATAATTAGAACAGCAGCGAAAGAGGTGATTTGTTTTTTTTATAAATTATGCAAATGCATACATATTTAATTAGATGATGCCTCGTTTTAATGTTACATGAATAAATAGCTGTAAGAACGCCAATATTGTGTGGTGAAGTTTGACTGCTGTTTTGTTGAGATAAGATTTGATACGAGGTCTGATCTGATCAACACGGCCGGTTGTTTGTTGATCACTGCCCGTGATGATCTACATCTCTTTCGGTGCAGCGTGCAGATGGAGCGCTGACACGACTCATACCAAACCATCATCATCCCACTATTACTCAATTCGTGATATATTTGCAAAAAGTTAACAGTTCGCCAATGTACTCTCCTTGGTCGCCATGGATGCGATACCACAAAGATGGCAGACATGACAAAATCAGAGAGCATCATGGGAGATTTGTGACGTAAGTGCAAATGGTTTATTACATTATGAGAGCAGATGCTCTTATCCAGAGTGGCATACAACACACAGACCAGCTGGGGGGGGGGGGGGGGTTAGACGCCTTGCTCAAGGGCACTTCAGGGGTTCCTGCTGGTCCAGGGGGAATCGAACTGGCAACCTTTTCATTCCAAAGCTGCTTCTCTCACCATTAGAAACCTCTGGGGTTCTCTTGTGGTGATCAAATCATTCACTTTGTAAATAGAATGTGATTTATTTTACACAGTCAGCAGTTCAGATTAATATTAAAAGACACACCCTGACCGGATCTACAGCAGGACACAAACAAACAAACAAACAAACAAACAGTGTTATGAATAATTTAGTAACCATCACACAGGGAGGTGCACAGAGTGGTGTAGTTTCTGTAAAAACACAAACAATCTGTTACAGAAAAAAAAACCAGACAACTATCAATTAACTCACAGTCTATTAAAAAAATTAATCATTAATTAAAAATAAAAACACTAAAGACTGAAACTAGAACCCGGCGCGAGCTAGCACTGACTGGGTGACCTTTAACAACACCGGAAATAGAATTATTAAACAGAAATACACCTCTCATAGCCACATACACTATCATATTTTAATAACTTTAACAAAAACACTCACGTTTAAGGAAGTTTTAAAAACGTTTTGTCCTTTATTTCAAAGCGGAACTGCAATGTAAACTCCCCTCAGCTCCGGCACCGGAAGACCAGCACCACGTGACCACCCCATTTCCTCTACCCTCACCCAAAACAGGGAAATACTTCCGGAGGTCAAAATACAGTTTTTAACATTACAATTTTGCTCAAATTATAATTAAACTAAACATGCTGAAAAAAGAAAATATCAATATTGTTTTTTTTGTATTATAACAACAACAACAACAATATGCAAATAAGCCAGTGTATCGCTAAACGGTCACCTATTTGCATATGATTTGCATGCCAAACTGTTTTTTTTAAACATTTTTGTCCTTAAAAAATAGTCATGTATTAAAACACTACTCAGACATGTATGACACAGTTTCATTGATAAAATTCCACTTAAAAATATTAATAAAATCCTGAGTGTCACAGATATATGATAATGATATACATGCTTAAAGCAGATAGCCTACGCAGAGCCTTTATTTTTAAATAAATTTCTGAGTGGATAGTATCTCCACCCTTGACTCTTGTGTGCTGCATAAATGGGAATAAAAATATATTTTTGAGAGTTAAAATTGACCGCAAAGTTGGCATTGGAGCTGCACTGCTGAGCCAGCCCTGAGTGCGGGACGTCACAGCAGGAACCGGTTTTAAGGCCGAGGCCTTTTACAGCTATAGACCAAAGCCATATCAATAAAAATTTATGGAGAAAGTAAGAAATACCGTTACCGACTTGCTCAACTCAGACTGATTTGACTTCACTGATTGTGGGTTGACTCTCATTAAAACAGGATGGGTGCTATAACTTATGCAACATGCGTGTACGCATGCATTTTTCACTGATAAAATGTAAAAGGCGAATTAAATAATCAGATGAACTGAGACAATCACATTCTGAAGCAAATTAAATAATCTTATACCGCTAACTTAAACGCACAATACAAGTTACATGCATTATTCTAAATGCAGGAAAACATGTTTTTGTTGTTTTTTTTTATCCAAATGAGAGTTGGAGCTCACTCATCTGCGTTCTCGCTTCTTGAAGGCCGATCTTGTGGCCGATTGTTTTGAAACAATCTGACTTTCAGTTGTTTGTTCAGTTCTCCGTTCATTCACTTCTTCCCTGTAAGGGCAAGATGGCAGCGATATCCAGTTTAGAAATCAGATGGTTGCTCCACTCGTTCTCTCTATACTGAGTACTCCGCCGTTACTGCTCGGCTCAGGCAATTACTAAAACCCAGGATGGAACGGGACGTCACCGGTTTTAGCAGATTAGATTAGATAGAACTTTATTGATCCCTTTGGGAGGGTTCTTTCAGGGAAATTAAAATTCCAGTAGCATCATTACAGGATAAACAGAGAATAGAAAATAGAGAAAACTTCTAGATAAATCAAGTATTTACATACACATAAGATATGAAAAAAGTCCAGCAGGAGAGGTATTGCACATTATATTGCACATTGTCCAGTATTGCTTTTTGTCAGGCTAGGCTATTGCTCCTTCCCATCCTCTTTCCTCCTGTTACCCCCCCGAGAGGAGTTTCCTGCAGATGTTAAAAGACTGCAGCCTCCTCAGGAAGTACAGCCTGCTCTGTACCTTCCTGTACAGGTGGTTGGTATTGCAAGTCCAGTCCAGCTTGCTGTCCAGCCACAGCCCGAGGTACTTGTAGGAATCCACAGCCTCCACCTCAACTCCCTTGATCAGAACTGGTTGTGACCTTGGTCTGGACCTCCCAAAGTCAATGACCAGCTCCTTGGTCTTCGAGGTGTTGAGCTGCAGATGGTTGCTGTTGCACCAAACGGCAAAGTCCCTCACCAGGCTCCTACACTTCTCCTCTCTATTGTCTCTGATACACCCCACTATGGCTGTGTCATTGGCGAACTTCTGAATGTAACACAGCTCCAAGTTGTAGCAGTTGCAGCACCAACCGCAGGAAGGTCACTGCCCGAGCGATATGTCCCGTGCCGTTCCACCCTGGGTTTTAGCAACAACCCTTGGCTCACGCTCCAGGAGAACTGGTGCAACTGAACTCACTTTAAAAAAAATAAAATAAATACTTTCCTTTTCTTGTTTTAATTTTCTTTAATTGTTGGTACTGCATCCTCTTTCAATACAGGCTTATAGCCAACGCTCCTCAACAGATCAGAGGTCTTATATGAGTCTTCAGTAAAATGTGCAGAGCAGAGGAGAGACCACTTCATAGCCGTCCAATGTGCCCGTGAACTTCTCGCAAAACGCCTCCAAATCTTTCTGTCGTGTTGCTGCACTGGCCAGCAACACATCTACATGACATGGTGATAAATTAGCTCAAAATGGAGGATCGGAGTTGCAGTCAACTCTGTGTTTTAGTCTAGCGGAAATGGCGAGGAGACCGATAGACTTCCTGCGGTGATGTTACGGACATCAAGGTCATTCACTTAGACTGCTACCTATATAAATCACTTTAATCATAAAAATTACTATATTAGATTTATTGTTAATGCTTAAAACTATTCCTGTGCCATTCTTGAGGTCTCAAGGCATTTATAAATGAAAGTGAGGCCATGGTTCTGCGTATCTGCTTTAAAGAGTTTATGTCCTTGTATTTGTGGAAGTCATCAGGTCAAGAACAGTTTTTATAGCCAAAAAAAAAAAAAAAATCAGAATTGAGTCATCAGTGTATATTTACATTCTCTTTTCTACACTCTCTTGATCCTTTAAAAAAGATCTTTCATCTTTCAGTTGCCACAGCGAATCTGTTCCACATATTTGATTTGGCATAGGTTTTAGACCGGATGCCCTTCCTGACGTAACCCTCCCCGGTCTATCCAGACTTGGGACAGGCACTAAGTATGCACTGGCTTGTACAACCCCAATGGCTGGGTATTTTATCCAATCTGCATGTCTTTGGACTGTCAAACAGGAGCACCCAGAGGAAACCCACACAGACACAGGGAGAACATGCAAACTCCACACAGAAAGCCCCCCGTCAGCTGTGAGGTTCAAACCCAGAACCTTTGTGCTGTGAGGCAACAGTGCTAACCACTACACTACCCTTAAAAAAAAAAAAAAGAAAAAAAAAGTGCTTGACCGGCACTGTAACTGCATACAGTAACGCGGTGCTTATAGAAAGTGGTGTTTGGTGTCAGGCGTGAGGTCACATGTGGACAGCGACAGAGTCAGTCACATGGTTTTTCATCTCCTTAACAAATCAACCTCCAGAATCTGCTACTATGCCATGTTTTGTGTGTATAAGTGATCACCTGATCACAGACATGACCAGGATAAGAGCACCTGTGACATGTTAAACTATGAGGCTAAAATCATATTATATAGTAAATTAACTAACATGGAAATAAAGAGACTTTAAAGTACCACAATGTATCTATTATCAGCACCAGCACTTAAGTTCTTCAAATTATTGTGAAAACAAAGCAAACCTAAGTTCATAAATAAAATAATATACTTTAAGGATATACACAAATCAGCCATAAAATTAAAACCATTGACCGGTAAAGTGAATATCATTGATTATCTCATTACAGTGGCACCTGTCAATGGGTGGGATATATTATACAGCAAGAGAACAGTCAGTTCCTGAAGTTGATGTGTTGGAAGCAGGAAAAATGGGCGAGCATAAGGAACAACTTTGTGATGTTAGATAACTGGGTCTGAGCATCTCCAAAACAGCACATCTTGTGAGGTGTTCCCAATATGCAGTGATTAGTACCAAACAAAAGTGGTCCAAGGAAGGACAATTGTGAACCAGTGACAGGGTCATGGGTGTCGAAGGCTCACTGATTTGCATGTGACATGAAGGCTAGCCCATATGGTCCAATCCCACAGAAGAGCTACTGTAGCACAAACTGCTGAAGAAGTTAATGCTGACACCTTTCTGTTTTAATTAATCACAGTAAATAAAAACCATTGAATTAGAAGGTGTGTCTAGACTTTTAAGACTTTAGTCACACTTGGAAGATGCTCTGGACACTTACATTAATGCTTTTATGGCTGTGGACTACAGTTGACTTGCTAACTTTAGGACTGCAGTTGCCATGAACAGTTTTGCATTCAAGTTTCCATCAATGAAGAGTTTATAATGTCAACAAAACAGACTTCATGTTAAAACTGTTAAAAATGTTATAATTACGTTGTCTGTTATCACCCAAATGAGGATGGGTTCCCTTCTGAGTCTGGTTCCTCTCGAGGTTTCTTCCTCATGTCGTCTGAGGGAGTTTTTCCTCGCCACCATCGCCACAGGCTTGCTCATTGGGGATAGATTAGGGATCAAATTAGCTCATGTTTAAAGTCATCAAAATTCTGTAAAGCTGCTTTGTGACAATGTCTATTGTTAAAAGCGCTATACAAACAAACTTGACTTGACACACGGTATTGTGTGTGTGTTAAGATTCTTAGTAGTTCCTTATTTTTGTATGTTTCTGATTTGAACTCTAAAGAACAGAGAGCTGAACACACACAGGGTGGTGATGGACTCTGCCTCTATGGGGAGGTGCAAAATTAAATTCTGTAACTATAATTGAAGTCACTCGGTCTGTGTTACAGCCTTCATTCGTCTGTCCTGTTCATCTTCCGCAGTTTGCTTCAGCACACGGGTTGAATCTGACATTCTGCACTGAGGTGAGTGAAAATTAGATATAAAGTGCATCAAGAGCCTGATTTATAAAACTGGAGAAAATTAAACTAAAGTTCATCCTGTGAAATTTGGTTTAACATTAATACGTTTAAAAACGACATTATTCCATACAGTGCTGTTAAATTCTGGATTCTGATTGGTCAGAAAATGATTCATTTTAAAAAAAATAAAATTAATGCTCTTTTATAGGAAATTGTACAGCAGATGTACCACATGAACAGATAAAAACAAAACAAAACATGTAAATCATTGATATAGTGAAGTTTCTGGAGACAAAATATACAAAATTTACACTCCTGGGGAAAAAAGGGCAAACCCAATGATTCTCAAGTGAGAATTTCTACAAGAAGTTTCGGGTACTCATTGAGTATTATCTACTTTAAAACTCCAAACTTGTTTGCTTTTCTTTGAGCAATGAACATTTTATTTATATTAAATGAAAAGACAAAATCTCACACAAAACTCTAACTGGTTCCTAAATGTAGGTTCTGTAGCTCAGTAGTGTATTTTGGTTTGACACTGTGTCCAAAAATGTTTTTTCCCCCCCCTCCAGTTTGTTTTTGTGACTGTAAAGTGACCTTGGGTGTGAACAAGGCACTATATAATAATAATAATAATAATAATAATAATAATAATAATAATAAATTTGCTTAGGTGTTGCTAAAAATTCAGTATAATTAATGCTAATTCTCATTGTCGTAAAATATCAAAATAAAAAGCATTTTTACAATATCATACTCAATCAAACAAAATAATATAAAAGCACTGGGGCCATGTTTCCATGACGACATGACACACACACACACACACTGTTCTAGATTAATTATGCTGGAAACAAAAGTTTCTCTCTTTGGCACTGAGAAAAATTTCCCCCTAAAACCCGTGTGTTGCATTGGAATTTCACTGAAACATGAAGAATCCCTGGTTTGAGAAAATGAGGTAATGAAGTTATTGAATTTTAGCCTAAACAATGAAACACTGCAGATCATGTGAACTGTGAAGAGATCATTCAGTCCTGATTTGTATCCGAGTCACACGTTTCTCATTGTGTCGTCCAAAATGCAGACGTTAGGGACAGAAATTAGGGGAAAAAATAGGGGCAAAAATAATTAGGACAAAATACAAATTAAACATATGAATGAGAACGAATAGATGCAATAAAAAATAAAGATAAAGACAAACGAGTCCATCAGTGAGGGTGTAGCTCACTCTGGCCCCGTCTAATCCAGAAGGAACAATCTAAAGTGGGCCACCTTGCGCAATAAATGTTGCAAGCTATATACACTACAGAAGTGATATCCACCTTAGGAATACCGACCTATTTACCAGAAAGAATCCAAAACGGCGAGGAATTGACCAAGAAGAAGGGATTTTTGTTGAACTGTTCATTAAGGCTTAATTAGTCCATAACTTCCTTAATAATTACAATTATGCAAATTTGGGGAGAAGCTGGCAGTACAGTGGTGTAGTGGTTAGCACTGTTGCCTCACAGCAAGAAGGTTCTGGATTTGAGCCCAGTGGCTGACGGGGGCCTTTCTGTGTGGAGTTTGCATGTTCTCCCCGTGTCCGCGTGGGTTTCCTCCGGGTGCTCCGGTTTCCCCCACAGTCCAAAGACATGCAGGTTAGGTTAACTGGTGACTCTAAATTGACCGTAGGTGTGAATGTGAGTGTGAATGGTTGTCTGTGTCTATGTGTCAGCCCTGTGATGACCTGGCGACTTGTCCAGGGTGTACCCCGCCTTTCGCCTGTAGTCAGCTGGGATAGGCTCCAGCTTGCCTGTGACTCTGTAGAACAGGATAAAGCGGCTAGAGATAATGAGATGAGATGTTCATTAAGGCTTAATTAGTCCATAACTTCCTTAATAATTGCAATTATGCAAATTTGGGTAGAAGATGGCAGTACAGTGGTGTAGTGGTTAGCATTGTTGCCTCACAGCAAGAAGGTTCTGGATTTGAGCCCAGTGGCTGACGAGGGCCTTTCTGTGTGGAGTTTGCATGTTCTCCCCATGTCTGTGCGGGTTTCCTCTGGGTGTGGCGGTTTCCCCCACAGTCCAAAGACATGCAGGTTAGGATAATTGGTGGCTCTAAATTGACCGTAGGTGTGAATGTGAGTGTGAATGGTTGTTTGTCTGTGTGTGTCAGCCCTGCATTGATCAGGCTACTTGTCCAGGGTGTACTCCGCCTCTCGCCCATAATCAGCTGGGATAGGCTCCAGCCTGCCCGCGACCCTGCACAGGATAAGCGGTTACGAATAATGGATTGATGGACGGGTAGAAGATACGTATATGCACCCCAGGCAGACCTACCTTCCTGACAAAAAGAATAAAAATCAGTGAAGAATTGAGAGAGAAGGAGCAATTTTCGTGAAATGTGGATGACACCAGACAGATGATGGGTGGCACGGTGGTGTAGTGGTTAGCATGGTTGCCTCACAGCAAGAAGGTTCTGGGATCGAACCCAGTGGCCGGCGAGGGCCTTTCTGTGTGGAGTTTGCATGTTCTCCCCGTGTCTGCGTGGGTTTTCTCCGGGTGCTCTGGTTTCCCCCACAGTCCAAAGACATGCAGTTAGGTTAACGTGGGGCAGCCTTGGGCTGAAGTGCCCTTGAGCAAGGTATCGAACCCCTGACTGCTCCCCGGGCGCTCTAGTGTAGCTGCCCACTGCTCTGGGCGTGTGTGCGTATTCACTGCTTCAGATGGGTTAAATGCAGAGGATGAATTTCAGTGTGCTTGAAGTGTACATGTGACAAATAAAGGTTTCTTCTTCTTCTACACATGATGACAAACTCATCACCTGTCAGCTGAATAATAATCATCAAGAAAAATGACAGATGAATAGCAGGGCATAACAAAACCAAACATCTCAGGAAATGTATAGTAATGGGGATTGAAAAGACGTCACAAAATTTAATGTTTTTTTTCTTCATTTTAATTAAAAAATCACAGAGGTACAAAACTTCTAGCTCATTCACTAATTTTCTAGATATCTTGTTCATCAATAATTTACATTTATAACCTGGTGTAGGAAGTCTCATCTCATCTCATTATCTCTAGCCGCTTTATCCTGTTCTACAGGGTCGCAGGCAAGCTGGAGCCTATCCCAGCTGACTACGGGCGAAAGGCGGGGTACACCCTGGACAAGTCGCCAGGTCATCACAGGGCTGACACATAGACACAGACAACCATTCACACTCACACCTACGGTCAATTTAGAGTCACCAGTTAACCTAACCTGCATGTCTTTGGACTGTGGGGGAAACCGGAGCACCCGGAGGAAACCCACGCAGACAACATGCAAACTCCACACAGAAAGGCCCTCGCCCGCCACGGGGCTTGAACCCGGACCTTCTTGCTGTAAGACGACAGCGCTAACCACTACACCACCGTGCCGCCGGTGTAGGAAGTGATCAAAGAAATGTTCTCTTGTCCTCAGGATGGCGCTACTCGACTACCCTGTTCCCGACTTAGACGTCACGTTGAAAGAAGCGAGCCGGGTTTTTCAACTCGTTCTGAGTCCAGAGGAGTACATCCACTATAAAAGTGCTCTTTCCCAGCAAACAGAGGCCCTCAAGAATATACACGAGCAGCTGAAATCCAGTGTCTCCTGCCATGAGAACTGGGTGACTGATCAGTTCAAGCAGCGTCTTCTGTCCTGTTTCGATGCCCTGCCGACCTCCACAGCAATTCCCTCAGTGCTGCCTCCATCCAAAGCCAAGGGAGAGCATGCACAGCTTGAGAGGGCTACCACACTGCTGTGGGCTGTAGCCAAGCTGTACAGTGAGCCCTGGCTCATTGAGGGTGATGTACCTACAGAGCGCACACAGCAGTCAGAGGTGTTTGCTGCCAGTCGTTTACCAGGAGAACACCAGGATCAGATAAAGGTATGGATGTGCCATTTTAAGTACTATCCAGATAAAATTAAACAGGTTTTAACTGGAGAATCTCTCCATGGCCACACCCTTACAACAAGTGCATCTAATACAGATCAAAACAATCAGTTTGTATTAAAATGAGGAGTGTGTAGTATGTGAAGACACGTTCATCTCTGCGATTTAGCCAGAGATCACTGAACTACTCCTCTGACTCATCTGACATATAGCCAGAACACTAACCTGTCTGAATCATACATATGAATAAACTTCCATAATTACAGTTCAACTGTTTCTAATCTCATTCTCAGGTGTATCCTGAAAGCCTCCATGCCATTGTGATCTGCCAAGGAGGTGTATTTCCAATTCAGATTATACAGAGCTGTAGTGAAGCAGGCAAGGTCTTGCCTGTACCTCTTGTTACCCTCTACACCCAGCTAGCCCATATCCTGCATCTTCCAACTGCATCAACTGTTCATGATCCTTCCACAATTTGTGGATTTTCTGCTCTTAATCGTAAAGCATGGTACGCTGTCAGGGAGGAGATCCTGAAAGCTGGTGGTGAAGCAGCAGGATCACTTGGAGTGATGGAGAGTGCCATTGTGGCTCTATCACTGGAAGATTGCGCTGCACCAGTGGATCTGGCAAATACCCTCAATGCAGTCCGTTTGGGAGGAGGGAACAGCCAGTGCCTGAGGTACTACGACAAGGTATGTAGGGAAAATCTGTGGATGCATTTGGAAACTAACCAGGAAACGAGTGTGGAGTGGGCTGAGATAGATATCTTCTTAATTTTCTCAAGCTGGTATTAGACCATGCGATTTCAGCACTATTGCAAGATTATTACTCTTCATAATAGATGAGATCTCATTAAGATTTTGGCTGAATTCTATTAAAGAATCAAGTACAACCAAACGAATCTAGACACCTGACCATCATACCCATATGTGGGCCTTTCCCAAATTGTTGCCACAAAGGTGGAGGCATATAATTGTATAGAATGTCTTTGTTTGCTGTAGAATTACAATTTCCCTTCACTGGAACTAACACTACGTTCAGACTGCAACCTGAAACGACCCATATCCGATTTGTTGTGAAATCCGATTTTTTTTGTTAGGCCGTTCCGTTCACATTACCAATTATATGAGACTTGTATGCGATCTCCAATATGAACAGAAAACGACCCAAAAGTGTCCCGCATGCGCAAATTGACACGTAATAAGCATATCGTGTGCTGTGTGTGAGTGAGTGAGAGTGTCTCTGTGTGAGAGGTTGTGTGTGTGTGAATGAGAGTGTCTCTGCGTGTGTGTGTGTGTGTGTGAGTGAGTGAGAGAGAGAGAATCTCTATGTGAGAGAGAGAGTGTCTCTGTGTGAGAGAGAGGGTGTGTGTGTGAGTGGGGCCATGGCAGCAACCTCCATTGAAAGATTGATTGATTGATTGATGTGCGCATGCTCTCTACATAAACACTGTCTAGTGCAGACATCCCAAGTCTCCCGGAAGTTCCGGGAGTCTCCCGCATATTGATAGTGGCTCCCTGATGCCCGCAAATTGGAGAATATCTGCCGGAATCTAGAGCAAGTGAGCAAGCGCGTGCACGCGAAACATTAATGTCTGCATCGCGCATATGACGGCGTGCGAGAGAGACTGTGTGTGCGCCTGTTCATATAGCGCATTATGTCACTGTTGTTGTTTTCCACCAAAGAGGCGGGATTAGCCAACGCAGAATAGTGACGTTTGTCTCTTGTTGATGACGTGTAGGTCGCATGAATGCAACCTGTCCAGTCAGACTGCAGTCGCATGTGAAAATATCGGATATGCATCGGATTTAGGACCACATATCCAAGCGGCCTGGGTCGCATGTGAAAAAATCGGATCTGTGTCGTTCAGATTGTCAATAACAAATCGGATACAGGTCGCATATGGGCAAAAAAATCGGATATGGGTCGTTTCAGGGTGCAGTCTGAACATTGTCTAAGAGACCAAAACCTGTTCCAGCATGACTATGCCCCTGTACACAATGTGAGGTCCAAGATATGGTTTGTTGAGGTTGATGTGGAAAAACTCAGTTGCACTGCACAGATCTTAGCACCTTTGAATACCTTTGAGATGAACTGGGAACCAGGCCTTCTTGCCCCCCACAGCAGTTCCTTACCTCACTAATGTACATTTGGCTGAATGGGCGGAAATCCCAATAGCCATGCCCCAAAACCTGGTGGAAAACCTTGGCATTAGAGTGGAGGCTATTATAGCAGTAAAAGAGGAACAAACCTATATTAATGCCCATGGTTTTGGAATGGGATCTGCATTGTGTGATGGACAGATGCCCACATTCTTTTGGCCATATAGTGTATTTCAATGTAGCCATGATAACTTGTTCATTCAAAACCAACCTTGCATTTTTGAAAGGTACATTTACATTGAAATTGATAGACATTTTTCTCTACAGGTGGTAAACATGGTGGTGTTCAAGGATGGTGTAACTGGCATGCTGTTTGAACACAGTGCCCTGGATGGCATGGTGGCTGGCCTCATGGTTGGACGCGTATGGAAATTTTCAGAGTCCCTAACTGTAGAGCATATAGGGGGATCAGATAATTCTGTTTCCCACCCAAAACCTCTTCAGTTCCCACTAGGAGGCATTAAACTGCTAGATCAATCTCTTTACCCCCTTTCAGAAGCAAGTAACCCTATTGTTACCTTTGAAGTTTCATCTTACCCAGATGTTTTCACCACTCTAAGGGATCACAGAGGTTTATATGATGCATGGATCAATTTTGCATTGCAGCTCTCTCTAAGGCAAACTCTTGGAGAATCAGCTGACAAATACATTATTGTGACCCCTACTCATATGCGACACTACAAACACGGTCGCTGTGATCCGACATATTCAGTCACAATGCTGTCTCGTCAGCTAGTTACAGTGCTGGGGTCTTGCATCGGGCCAGACAATATCCCTCGCCATACCAAAGAGCTCCTTCAACAATTCCACTTAGCATTCATGGAGCACAAAAAACATATCAAAGCCACTAAAAGTGGTAGTGGTGTAGGGCCTCATTTAGCTGTCTTGCGCAATGGTATGTCTCAAGATAACCCGCTTAAGAAATTTCTAGATATTTTTGGATGCCCCTCCATCTACCTGACTGGATCAGATCTGATGGATGGTGTTGAATGTGCTGTTGGGAACGTTTATGCAACAAATCAGCTAGCTGTTACGTACCTCGGCAAGAAGGACAAGGTCCGTCTGGTGCTGAATGCAAAGGGAACATTTGCTGGGATCTTAGGAAAACTCAAACAGTGTCTTGAACTAAACATAAATTTAGTGATGCTTCTGGCAGTAAAGTATGCAATTGCCAGGCAGATGGGAGCCATTGAATGCCTTCTGGGAACAGAGAAAGAAACAAATGGTATTGCAGCAGATGATTTCACAAATGGATGGAATAAAGTGGTAGACAAACAGTCCCCAGACTCTACTCTCACAGGAAAGCCAGATTTCACCCTGGTAATTCATGGTGGAGCAGGGGAGGAAATGATGTTGAGCAATAAGGTGGTTGGGGTTATTGAATTTGCCCTTCATACAGCCCTTACACTGGGAGTGCGAGTGCTAAGCCATGGAGGCAGCAGTCTGGATGCAGTGCAGCGAAGTGTTGCTGCTTTAGAAGACTGTTTCTTATTTAATGCAGGCAAGGGTTCTGCATACAACCAAAATGGCCAGCATGAGATGGAGGCTACTATTGTGGATGGACACAAAAAGAACTCTGGATCAGTAGCTTGCTTGTACAATGTAAAGAACCCAGTAAAAGCAGCCCGTCTTGTCATGGAGAAGAGTGACCATGCATTACTAACAGGAGATGGAGCTCAGGAGTTTTTGAAGGGTATTTCAGAAAAAGAAAAGCCAATGAAAACAGACTACTTTCACACTGATATCAGATACAAAGAACTTGCAATGAAACTCAGTGGAAATACAAACAACCATCCTCAAACTGTAGGTGCAGTTGCTCTGGATTGTTGGGGCAAGCTAGCAGCAGCCACATCCACAGGAGGGTTATCAGGCAAGTGGAAAGGTAGAGTTGGAGACACAGCAATTGTCGGGGCTGGGATATATGCTGATGATAAACTAGCGGTGACATGCTCTGGTGATGGTGATGCATTCTTATGTCAGACAGTTGCTCATAAAGTAGCTAGTCTCTACAACCTCAAAGGGTACAATCTAAGACAAGCCTGTCGAGAAGTGATTTATGAGGTTCTGGATACAAAATGTGCAGGAATCATTGCTGTTGATCACAAAGGTGAAGCTGTAGTCGAAACAAATGCTGGGGTAATGTTTGTTGCATCAATGAACAGTGGTGTTGCTCGAGCTGAAGTTTTCAGACCCATGATGAACTTTGCAAATGTGATTTGGGAAACTGATGAGCTCATAGCTTATTTGCATGCTGAACCATGGACCCCAGGAACAACCATTCTCACTCGAAAGGCCTTAAATGGACCAAGGAGCATTTTTCAGTTAACTGTGCCTGACTATGTGGCAATGTTATTAGGGGCACAAACAGTTGCTAACTTGCTTTGTGAGAAACTAGGAGTGTACCGCTGTGCCCTTGTGTTTAGACCCCAAATAGACAAGCCTGCTCTTATCAAAATCCTACCTCTTTATGGCCTAGAACCCAACTGGAAGGCTTACCTTGCCAGGGAAGAGGAATTCCACATACATGACCCTGGTTATTGCAGTTCAAAGAGTGGTCCACGTTGTGAGGATGCAATCCTTGACCAAGTCCAGGCAAAGATCAGAGCTCAGCTCCCAACCCCCAATGCTCCATCTTACTGTGATTTCCATGGAGATCCATCTCACGGTGGACTTTTTTCACGCATTGTGAGAGGGGAGGAACAACACTGGCGTGTCTGGGAAGATGATCAACATGTATCCTTTCTTACCCCATTCCCTAATGCACCTGGCCTTACTGTTGTGGTGCCAAGACGACCGCTATCAAGTGACATCTTCCGGCTAGACAAGAATGACTACACAGCCCTCATCTTGGCTGCACGGAAAGTAGCTCAACTTCTGGAAGAGGGAATGGGTGCTACAGGTGTGGCCCTCATATTTGAGGGTTTGGAAATCAACTATGCTCATGTCAAGTTAATTCCAATTGTCACAAAATCAGGTGAAATGCCTCCCACTGTGCCTCCTCAGTTCTGCCCAATCTATCCCGGATATGTCACATCTGTCGATGGTCCTCCAGCAAGTGCAGATGCTCTTAAGGAGATCCACACCAAAATTACAAAGATAACACCACCTCGCACTTGGGAAACACCTCAAAGCCACTCCATATTAGCCATCAAGAGCCACTGGTACCGCAATCTCTTTCAGATCCAAAATACTGTCTTCCACA
This sequence comes from Neoarius graeffei, assembly GCF_027579695.1. Classification (NCBI taxonomy): domain Eukaryota; kingdom Metazoa; phylum Chordata; class Actinopteri; order Siluriformes; family Ariidae; genus Neoarius; species Neoarius graeffei. The sequence continues at coordinate 6,771,020 of NC_083590.1, forward strand.
GTACGGTTGATTACTTCAGTAACAAATGTAAGTACTCCTATGCTCTGACACCAATCACAACTGACACCATTTCTTCACCAATGGGCTTAGGATCTGATTCTGAGCCTGTATTTGTCAATATGCTAGGCCAAGATGTGTACTTGGCTGATTCCATGCAGTTTGTGCTAGAATACTTCTTACGATTTCAAGAGGGGCTTCCAGGTACCTACTATGTGTCTCCCAGTTTTCGAGGAGAGGACCCTGATGCTACTCATCTGAATCAGTTCTACCATGTTGAGTGTGAGCTGCTTGGTGACATGGATGCAGCTATAAGCATAGCAGAAGGCTATGTGGTCCATTTGACTAAAGCAATGTTAAAAAATCACTCAAAGATGATCCTAAGTACAGCAGGCAGGCTGTCTCATGCACAGGATCTGGTGAAGAAGATGGAGAAACCACTCCCAAGAGTGACTCTGGAGCAAGCCATTCCAATGATGCCATCTTCTGACTGTATTGAATGGGTACAAGAGGGGCAGTCTCAGTTTGGTAGAAAGCTTACTCGCAAAGGAGAATTAGTCTTGATTGAAAAGTATGGTGGTGCTGTTTGGTTGACAGAAATGGATCACCTCAGTGTGCCCTTCTACCAAGCTTATGTTGAAGGGTCTAGTGAAACCAAAGCAAAAGCAGCCGATTTGCTCTTGGGGTTGGGGGAGACGGTAGGGCTTGGGGAACGACACTCCACCCCTGAGATGGTACAAGAAGCCTTACGACACCATGCTGTGCCAGAGGAATCATACAAATGGTACATCAATATGAGGAAAACCATACCTTTGTTGACAAGTGGCTGGGGTATGGGTACAGAAAGATACCTGTGTTGGTTGCTCCATCACAATGATGTTAGAGACATGCAGATCATCCCCAGAATGAAAGCCAAGAAATACATGCCTTAAACAAAAAAATATATTATTCAGTAAATTGTAAAAAATGCATTTTAATAGCAAGGCTTTGGTATTTAGTTATAAAGAAATATACAGTACTCTTGTAGCAGTTACACAATTCCTCTTGTATTTTATTTGTTTTGAAAAGCAATGGTATTTCATTTTACTAACGTACTTGATTCAGTAAACACAGGAAATTTCCAGATATTAAAAGAAGTTGATTTTTTTTAATGACCACCTATATAGAATTAGAGATTCAAATCCTGTAATGTCCTTTTGGATGTCTTTTAGTTATAGTGCAGTGATGCTCTCGATAAAATAAATCTTATCTTTCTATAAACATGTGTATCTCAGCTTGTACATCTAATCATTCAATAAATCTCAAGCAAGTCAACACGGGCTTTTTGTACGCAGCCTGTGACTTCATCAGGTAATTTCATTCCTTGACATCTTTTTTTTTTTAATTGTGCAAAAATATGAATAAAACCATTACGCTAACTATAAAGTATTTCTGTTTTCTGTGAGCTGTTTCATCTGAAATGTAAAGTCGAGGTGAGAATTAAATTGTTGGTGTGAAGCCATGAGTTTGTCAATGGGAGTAAAATCCTTCAAATAAGGTCAGCGATTATTTTCATTATCAGTTGGTCACCATCATGAAGAGAGACACATATGAGAGACTTTTTTTTAGCTCAGTTTCCATAAGATCCCATTCCTGATGTACATCTCAAACACCATTTACTACTGCCAAGAAAATAAAAATAAAAAAAAATCAAAATCTCTAGTGATCCCATTTAAACCAACAAATCACTCTTCAATCACTCAGGTCTAAATATAACACACACATCATAATAAAAAGGGTCATGAGGGTTTAATCACATTCTCATGACTGGGACACACACAAATAAAAGAAAAAACTGCTCCTCATTGTTGTGGCAATGTGATCGTTCCAAATTCATCTTAATTCAGGTCCAGTTCACAGCAGGCTGGAAAGAAAACATCTTTCACAATGGATTTAAAACAAAAAACCAAGTATTAAATGTCGAGATGTTTTAGTACAGAGACCTGCTACGGTTTCATTACAGGAGAAACCAAACTATGGGTTATAAGGATGTGGACAGAAAAGTTTACTTTAAATCAAAATCAGATGAATGCTAGAACTAGGGATAAAGATCATCAGTAAAAATTAGGGATGTAATGAAAATGTGACAATGCACATCACTGAAATGTGTGATTCACATGGTGGGACTCAGCACTCAATTAATTTTACATCTAACACAGTTACACTGTGGGAACAGCAGTGGAAGCCGGGCATTTTAGCCGATTTTGGAGCTCTATTTCAGGTTAAAATGATCCCTCGGGCTCTGCCACAGAGATCATTATGCTTCAATCGATCTTTTCCCTGAGTCAGAGATTTTGTTTATTGTCTGTGGAAGAATTTATAGATTGATTTATTTTTAAGAAATGGTTAAGCATTATAGACAATTGTGATTGTTTTCAATATTAAACCTCTCTTCATAGCTTTGATTTTTGTTTTACAGACCAAAATGCACAGTGTTTTGCATTGTTTATGATTCAGAAATAAAAAGGACTTTTTTTCTGTCATCATTTTTCTTCAGTCAAGTTTTGTTCCAAATATTCCAAAAACTGATCTGAATCGATTCGTGTATCGTTACAGCCCCAGTAAAAACAACTGGATGCCCTGTTAAAACATTTGAAAAGGTTTGTTTATTTGAGCTGTGACTTCCTGTTCATCTCATCTCATTATCTGTAGCCGCTTTATCCTGTTCTACAGGGTCGCAGGCGAGCTGGAGCCTATCCCAGCTGACTACGGGTGAAAGGCGGGGTTCACCCTGGACAAGTCGCCAGGTCATCACATGGCTGACACAGACAACCATTCACACTCACACCTACGGTCAATTTAGGCCCAATCCCAATTCTAATTTCTACCCCTCCCCCTTCCCCTTGGCCCTTCCCCTTGAAACTGAGCTACAAGGGATAGGGCTTGAAATTCAACCCCTACGTATTGGGATAGCCCTTCAATGATCGCATACGTCATCGCGTACCTCCGTCAGCGTTTACGTTAGCAAAACGCGACCAAATGCGTCATTGGCTGCGACCAGCCGCTACAGTCAGAGCCAGAGGCAGAACCAGAAATCTCTGCTGAAATGCCGTCTGCTGCTGTTGTGATCACTGTGTCCTGGGCTATAGGCCTCTTTTTACGGTTGTCTGCAGCTAAACGGAGAAATGCCAGTAGAGGTGTCAGAACACTCATGTAAACAATAAAAGCGAGAATAACAGAACAAAACGTACGCAGCAGCTTTGGATTTCAGAAATCGCTGCTCATTCTCAGCTCGAAAGCGAATCAAGCGGCGTGTTTCCTCTGGATTCCCTAGTTCAAGTACACAGGGATGGGAAGCTGGTTAACGTAACGACACAACAGAAAAGCAGATCCTCTGTTGTTTGTAATTACTTGAGCTAACTGCTAAATAACAACTTTGTTCACAATTTTCATTGCATCAACCGATCACACAACGTTAATGTTATAGTATGTTAACGTTAATAGGCTAGTTAACACTATTGACGTAGTAATAGAACGGTTATAACAACTTAAACACGTAAATAATGGAGAAAATACATTTATGACAATCTTTCACCGCGGGAACCGCCATCTTTCTGAAATCCGCATGAAATCTCGCTGAAATCCGCATGGCATTGTGGGAAATCACTCAAACCCCTTCGTTCGGAGTCAGCGCCAGGAAAATCTCCGTTTGGAGGGGTACAGAAGCCCTACCCCTTCGCGTTAACTGGGATTGGGATACCCCTACCCCTTCACGTGAACGCGCAAAATGGAGGGGAAGGGCCAAGGGGTAGGTCCAAGGGGTGAAATGGGATTCGGCCTTAGAGTCACCAGTTAACCTAACCTGCAGGTCTTTGGACTGTGGGGGAAACCGGAGCACCCGGAGGAAACCCACGCGGACACGGGGAGAACATGCAAACTCCACACAGAAAGGCCCTCGCCGGCCACGGGGCTCGAACCCGGACCTTCTTGCTGTGAGGCGACAGCACTAACCACTACACCACCGTGCCGCCCTGACCTTAGATCTTTTGATCTCAAAATTAATCAGTTCATGTTTGTCCTAAAGCGCACAAATGGTGAAAGTTTGGTGAAATTCCTTTCATTAGCCTTTGAGATATCGTGTTCACAAGGTTTCGGGACGGACAGACGGACAACCCGAAAACATAATGCCTCCTGCACCTTACAGTGGCGGAGGCATAAAAAAAAAATAGAGAGAGTTCAAACAAACCGATTCGTTCACTTTTAAACACAGTTCAAATGAACCGATTCATTCAGTTTTATTCACTTAAAATAGTTCAAACGAACCGATTCTTTGCTGACTCAAACGTCAAGAGGAACCGAGTGTCATGGCGGCTCAGGTGGAGGCTGTAGTTGGAGCTCAGTGGTTGGCTGAGGCGGTCAGAAACAAGCTCGTGGGTCCGAGTCTGCGGGTTCTGGACGCCTCATGGTACCTCCCGCAACTCAAACGGAACGTGCGTGAGGAGTTCGCGCAGCGTCACATCCCGGGCGCGTCGTTCTTCGATATCGATGAGTGCTGCGACACCTCGTCCCCGTTCGATCACATGCTGCCCGCGGAGCGCGACTTCTCCGAGTACGTGGGGAATCTGGGAATCGGGAACGACACGCACGTGGTCGTGTACGACTGCAGCGACCTGGGCTCGTTCGCGGCGCCGCGCGTGTGGTGGATGTTCCGCTTGTTCGGCCACCGCTCCGTGTCCGTGCTGGACGGCGGGATGAAGAACTGGCTGTGTGAGCGGCACCCGGTCACCGACCTGCCGTCCGCACCGGAGCGCGCGCGCTTCACAGCCCACAAGAACGCGGCGTGGGTGAAGACGTACGAGGACGTCCTGCAGAACCTCACCGACCGGAAGTTCCAGCTGGTCGATGGGAGAGTGGAGGGCTGCTTCCGGGGACTCGAACCCGAACCGCGCGAAGGTAAACAGTGTAGCGTCGCGCGCTCAGCTTCTTCTTCTTCGTGGTTTTAAAGACCCACTGACAGTCATTTCGTATTAATTTGTAAACAAACAATATATGACTCCAAATATAAATTCTGGTTTTAATTCTTGGTTTAACTGTCCGTTTTAAACATCAGAAGTAATTTTAAATTTCGCGCAGGGAGATTGAACTGGGCTCATTCAGAGATGTCGGAAGTGACGTCACATCAGTGACGTTTACAAGTCACTATGTTGGTTCAGTTCTCACAAGTCTTGTGATATTGAGCTGTGGTTTTGTTGTGATTTCCTTGCGTGAAAAAGTTAAATGGCGTCTAACCGAAAAGGGATTATATGTGTGGCTTACGGGTGTTCTAACACCACGTCGGAAGGAGTGAAACTCCATTCCTTTCCTTGGAAAAAACACCCTGAGATAGCAAAAGAGTGGGAAAGAAACGTTTCCAAAACACGTGCGAACTGGAAGTCAACAAAATGGTCACGTCTCTGTTCAGCACATTTCGAGGAGCTGTTTCACTTTGTCGTCCAGAACTCGAAGAACGTTTGATCCAACTTATCCACTGGTGTTGGAGGAGTCAGCTGTGCCGACGTTGTTTGACAGGCCCGGGCCGAATCAATCTGTCAAAAGAGAAACAGATGACAGCAAACCCCCGAAGGGGCGGTCAAAAAGCGAAAGTCCGGTGGTGCCTTTGCCAAAAGAGAACGAGCCAGGGTACGTGGCTATGTGTTGTTATTCAATACATGTATGTTGTTTAAAATTAGTTGTAACGTCACAAATGCGTCTTATACCATTGCATATTACTTATCAATAGGCCAAAGCAGCTAATACCAGTAATGTACAACAACTGAAAGGCCAATACCTTGTTTCATATATTTCAGGGATGCAAACAGCGCGCCTTTTGGCGGATGGCGCCTTTTTCACGGCTGAATCGCGCAGATCCGATTTTTTTTTTTTGGGGGGGGGGCGTTGGAGTGTCTGATTATAATTTCAAAGTAAATTCTGTATTAAAATTACTAAATAAGCAAATCCGTTACAGTCCATGAAACAGGAAGTATAAGGATGAGGGAAAAACAGTTTAAATCGGGAAGCTGCGCACATTTGCGCAGTCCTGCCGCTCAGGCTGCACAAATGTGCGCAGCTTCCCGATTTAAACTGTTTTTCCCTCATCCTTATACTTCCTGTTTCATGGACTGTAACGGATTTGCTTATTTAGTAATTTTAATACAGAATTTACTTTGAAATTATAATCAGACACTCCAACGCCCCCCCCCCCCCCCCAAAAAAAAAAAAAAAAAAAATTTGGATCTGCGCGATTCAGCCGAAAAAGGCGCCATCCGCCAAAAGGCGGGCTGTTTGCATCCCTGATATTTAGTTAGGATAATATACATGATATATGTGTGGAGTGATAGATATGTCATCCGGCATGTTTTGAAAGTTTGTGAACCCTTTAGAGTTTTTGATATTTCTGCATAAATATGACCTAAACTTCTGGTATCTAACATGATCTAACAGGAGCTTAGACATGATGTTTTTTGGAGTGGGACCAATAGTGTGACGTGACCAGGACCATATGTTTAAGACATTATGCTGTTTAAACAGAATCTTTAATAGACGTGAGGGCAGACAATCTCGATAGCTTCCCTGCTTCATGTTTTGTTTTCATGCAATCCAGAACGACATACACTGATGTGACGTCACTTGCCCTAGCGGCAAAAACGGGCAAATGGCTCATGGCACTTGTAGAAGCCGGGGCAAAAAACACAAAATCGGCTCTGAAATTCTTGATTTTCTACAAAGATGACCCTTTATTCAAGTTGAGTTTTGGATATTTTATTTCACAATACAGCAATAAAACAATAAATACACATATTACGTGGTGTAAAAAGTTGTCAGTGGGTCTTTAAGGCAGCCGGCATCCAAAAAGTTGCATTGCTGCCACCTATAGAACTAAAACGCCATTGGCCTAGATCAGTGGTTCTCAAACTTTTTTCACCAAGTCCCACCTCAGAAAATACTTGGCTCTCCAAGTACCACCATAATGACCAACATTAAAATACAGTAGCGTAGTAGGCCTAAGTATTCATTAAAAACAAGGCAGAGGTTTTATTTAACAAGTATATTTAATATTGTTGGCCACTGTAACATTACACACAGTACTTTGAACAGTAACACTGTGTTTAAATATAGGAAAATAAAACACTGTACTTAAATAATGAATCAAATATATTGGCCAAATCTGCAACATCTATAATCTCATCAAGCTGTATGGTAAAATATCTACTGTTCTTAATGCGCTCAATCAGTGTCTTTTTAACATCGTCAGCTATGTCATTTATTCTCCTTGACACGGTGTCATTTGAAAGCGGCACCAAGTTTAACTCTCTGGCAGCTTTCTCTCCACACATGATAGGTGTCATCTCTTTAGCTAATGGTAAACACAGCAGTTCCCCGATTGTGTGCGGCTTACCGGCTCTGGCGATCAGGAGGCTGGCACGATATGAAGCTTCCTGTGCTTTGGCTACAGGTGTACCATAGGACAGAATGGTGGACTTGGACTGCTTCAGTTCATCATGTTTTCGTAAAAAAAATCCATTGGTTTGTCCTTTAATGCTGTGTGTTTGGTTGTAAGATGCCGTTTAAGATGTGATGGTTTCATGGACTCATTGCTCAGAACATCCCCACATACAACACACTGCGGCCTGGGCAGCTCCTCTGTCCCGCTCCAAATGAATCCCAGTTTTATGTATTTTTCATCATACTTCCTCCTCACTGGTTTCTACCGTTTGCTAGCAGTTCTGGGGCTGGTTTTGCCACTGTCATTAGCATCTGCGCTCGGCTCACACACGTCCTCTTCAGTTCTCCGTCTCTCCTGATCCACGCTCCCATTCGCGGATTTAAGCCACGACAGTAATTTTGTCGTACTCGTCATAATTAGCAAAGCCACCTCCACCTTTTCCCATCACAGCCTAGTCTACCAATGGTGGATAACCGGCGGGAATGCGTACGTACGCTACGTATGGCTACCCAGAAGCACTTGCAAACTTTTTAAAATTATTAACTTAATTTGTATCTCCTTTCATTTTCTTGTCATTGGTTGATAAGATATTTTCATCCATTCGGATATTATGGATAGTATTTCACGTTTTATTTTATTTTATTTTATTTTTTAAATTTTATTTATATTTAATTAAGTGATTCTTTGGCGTACCACTAGAATGGAGCCCGCGTACCACTAGTGGTACGCGTACCACAGTTTGAGAATCTCTGGCCTAGATCCTTCCGTACAGTCCAGTGTCCAGTAAAAACTTGAAGAAGTGACGTTTGCACTTCACACTTGTCCCCATATCCAACACGCTTTTCAAAGACACCTCTGTCATGCCATTCTGTCTCAAGTGACTGAACAATTCTTGTCTATAGCTGTCATAATTCCTACAAGACAGCAAAACATGCTGAACTGTCTCCATCTCCTGGCAAGAGCATAAGCCATCTTGATGTTTTCCTAAAATAAATAAAGTACTGTTTAGGCCAGTATGACCTATTCTCAATCTAGCAATGATTACATCTTCCTTACGTCTACCACTACTGCAAACTTTAACTGAGTCAGTAACACTACTAGTGATTGAGAACAGCTGTCTTCCCTTTGTGTCATTCTCCCACAGTTGTTGCCATCTTAAAAGAGACTCCTGCCACACAATACTCTTGCCTTCTGATTTTGATAGGCTCACACTGACATCGATGGATTCCCTTTGAGTTGCCTCCTTAGCTAACTTATCCACCTTTTCATTCAGTCTGACTCCTACATGGGCAGGTACCCATAAAAATGATACCTTCACTCCATGTCTTCCAACATCTCTAATCACCAGTAAAATGTCATGTATCAAATCTTGTCTTGCCTTGGACATTCCCTTCCCAAGACTTCTAATAGCTGACACTGAATCACTGCATATTAATACCTTCTTATTCTGTAGTTGTTCAGTCCACCTCACAGCCATCAGGATGGCATATAACTCTACTGAAAACACACTTAAAAAATCAGAAGTTCTCTTCAAGGCCTGCACATTCATTCCCTGAACAATAAAAGCTGCCCTAGTAGCACCTGTTCCCTGATCCTTTGACCCATCAGTAAATATTAAGACATAGTCTTGATACCTATTTTCTACATGGCAATAAAAGTTATATACCAGCTCTGCTTCAGGATCCCTTTCCTTAATTTTTAGCAACATTAAGTCAGTGTCTGGGACCCCCAGCTGCCACACAGGAATCAACAGCCACAATACTCCTGGGCAAAAGGTTCTATGGAGGATTTTCATGTCCTGGGCCACAGATTCTACCGTCCATCCAAAGCTTGACAGATTTGCCACCTCTTTCTCCCAGCTTGGCTCAATTATTCCCCTAACAGGGTGATCAGGTCCTTGTCCCATCATATTTACCCAATAATTGGCCTGCAGCTGTTTTCTCCTCAAACCAAGAGGCATTTCTCCTACCACAACTTGCAAGGAACACACTGGGGAAGAACGTATGGCTCCGGTACACAATCTCAAAGCAACAGCTTGGACTACATCCAGCCTGGCCAGTACAGTCGCCGCTGCAGATGCATAAGCCAAACACCCATAGTCAATTCTTGCTCTAATTAGGTAAATATAAATGTGTTTTAAAGACGTCAAATCTGCCCCCCATTCCTTTCCAGTAAGACACCTCATTAAGTTCAGTACAGTTTTACATTTATCTACCACTCTGGAGATATGTGCTCTCCATGTAAGTCTTGTGTCATAAAACACACCTAGGAATTTAAAACAAGGAACTCTCTCCAAGGGACGGTTGTAAAGTTGTAGTTCCAGACTGTCACATATCTTCTTCCTGGTAAAAATCATTACTTTGGTTTTCTCAACTGAAAATCTAAAACCCCACTTCCTACCCCAATTCCCCACAATGGTTAGGGCTTCCTGAATCCTCTTCAAAGTGTGTCTTACATTTTTTCCCCTTTTCCACAAACTACCATTGTCTGCAAACAGAGACTGGCCAATGTCTGGTTGAACATTACAAAAAACATCATTGATCATGATATTAACACTAGAAGTCCCAGAGAGGGGCCATTTGGCCTTTTTACCTAGAAAACCCACAAGAGGGCCAATTGGCCCCAAGTCCTCCCTGTAGACATTCATTTTGTTATGGAAATGTGGCTGTTAGTTACCTTACAGCTTAGGCTACGTTTACACTAGACCGTATCTGTCTCGTTTTCTTCGCGGACGCACTGTCCGTTTACATTAACCCCCCTGAAAAAGCGGGGAAACGGGAATCCGCCAGCGTCCACGTATTCAATCTAGATCGTATCAGCTCCGGTGCTGTGTAAACATTGAGAATACGCGAATACGCTGTGCTGAGCTCTAGCTGGCGTCTCATTGGACAACGTCACTGTGACATCCACCTTCCTGATTCGCTGGCGTTGGTCATGTGACGCGACTGCTGAAAAACGGCGCAGACTTCCGCCTTGTATCACCTTTCATTAAAGAGTATAAAAGTATGAAAATACTGCAAATACTGATGCAAATACTGCCCATTGTGTAGTTATGATTGTCTTTAGGCTTGCCATCCTTCCACTTGCAAGTAATAAGTGATATGCGCTGGGATCTCTCACACACAGCGGCTCAGTCCCGAATCGTGGCTTGTTCACTTCACTCGCGCGCTCTGTGAGCTGCGCAGGGCCGGAGTGCGCACCCTCCAGAGGGCACTCGCTGTTCAGGGCGGAGTGATTTGGAGCGCAGGATGCCTGCGGAGCCGAGCGTATCCGCGTATTGGTGTTGCTGTGTGCACGGCTAACGGTTTTAGTGTCAACGCGAATCGTTTTAAGAACGTTAATCTGATGATCCGCTGATTCGACGTAATGTAAACGTAGCCTTAGAAATGAAATCTTACAATGCCTGTTGAATGTTGAATCTCTGCATCTTCGTTCCTTGGAGAGGAGCTTCTTTCACCACAAAATTCTTGAGGGAACTGAAGCGATAGTCCATGTGCACTGAGGTATTTATCCATCAAACAATTGTCTGGTTGCAGTCACATGAGTCGTTATGGTCACATGGGACATTCACATATTCACATTTTAGAATAGAATGTGTTTTTATTCCTCATTCTCACATTCACACAGAAGTAGCCAACATGACTTCACCACTGAAGTGTGAAGTGTGTGAAGTGTGACCCCCTCACCCCACACACTGCCACTAACAGCCTCATTACCATAACAAAATGAGTGATTAGTGTATTGGGGAAAAGCGGACGGGCCAAATGGCCCCATGTGGGTCTTCTAGGTAGATAGAAAAATGCTGGGACTGCTAGTTTAAATAACAGTGGACTGATCACGCTCCCTTGTGGAGTTCCATTTTCAACTAGACATTGTCTTGATATGTCTGTCCCTATTTTGACCTAAATGCTTCTGCCACTCAAAAAATTCATTACCCAGTTAAAGATATTTCCCCCAATGCCCAACAAATGCATCTTAATTAAAAGTCCCTCCACCCAAAGCATATCATACGCTTTTTCAACATCTAAAAACACTGCCACAACAGTTTCTTTCTTTACCTGTGCTTTTCTAATTGCATCTTCAAGACATAGAATAGAGTCAGTTGTATTCCGCCCCTTCCTGAAACCACTCTGATACTTTGTCATCAACCCCTTCTCCTCAATTAAGTGCATTAATCTCCCATTAACTAATCTTTCCATCAGTTTACCCAACTGGGATGTCAAAGCTATCGGCCGGTAATTGGCAGGGTTACTTGCATCTTTTCCTGGTTTTCTAATCAGAATAATGACAGCCTCTTTCCAGCCTGCAGGAATCCGTCCCTCCTCCCACACCCTATTATACAATTTTAGGACTGTCTTCAAACTCATCACTCAGATGACACAGCATTTTATAGCAGACTTCTTCACGGCCGGGGGCTGAATTTCTACACCTTTCTAAAGCATTTTTAAGTTCCAACAGTGTGAGAGGAACATTATACTTGTCCTCAGAGTTTTCTTTTCTTTGAACAACCTCACCATAAACCCTCATTGTCTCTTCCCTACCCTGTCTTTCCTCTTCTGACAGATTATCAGAGCTATGAACCTTGCTCAAAGTCTTCACAAACATTTCTGCTTTTTCCATCTTAGATACAGCCAACTGGTCTCCATCTGAAAGAACTGGATAATTCCATTCTCTTCTGTTACCCTCCATTTTTTTAATCATGCCCCATACTTCATTTATATCAACACTGTTACCTATTGAGCTGCAGTAATCTCTCCAGTAGGTCTTTTTTCTTTGTCTGATAACCCTCCTGACTATTGCTTGCGCCTGTTTATATTCAATTAAATGTTTAAAATTATGTGTCCTTTTCAGCCTTCTAAAAGCCCTGTTTCTACCTTTCACAGCCTTCTCACACTCATCATTCCACCATGGTACTGCACTCCTAACCAATTTCCCTGAACTTTTGGGAATTGTTTCCATCGCAGCCATACAAATCCTCTGGCGCACCTCCATTTCATGTCCCTCAATATCATCTGTGTCTGGAACTGACCTAAGATATAAATCACTAATTTCCACGAACCTTACCCAATCTGCCTTTTCGAATATCCACCTCCCTGACCTCACTCCTGGTCTTAATCTTATCTCAACATCCAAGGTACAAACAATAGGATAATGATCGCTCCCTAAAGTATGTTCACACACTTCCCATTCACACCTTGGGGCTAATCTATTTGATAAGAGTGTGAGATCTAACACTGACTCACGGCCCGTCCTCACATCAAACCTAGTTCCCCTACCATCATTTAAACAAACTAGGTGCCTATCATTTACCAAATCTTCAATTACCTGACCATTGCTGTCAGTTATATCTCCACCCCATAATGTGCTGTGGGCATTAAAATCCCCAACCCACATCACATTTCCTCTATCCTGTCCTTCTATTCCCTCTAGATCAGTTAGTCCCAACTGTTTGCAAGGATTATAATAATTTATAATTACTATATTTCTATTACCTGCCCAAATTTCCACCACCACATATTCCTGCTCTTGCCCTACACCCAATACCCTATATGGCATCCCCTGCCTCACAAAGGTAGCACATCCCCCTCCATTTCCTCCCATTCTGTCCCTCCTTACAGTTATATAATTAACCAAAACAAAGTCAAACCTGGGTTGAAGCCATGTTTCTTGGACACAAATAACATCTGGTTTTATGATCATACCATCTATATACTTTTTAAACTCTTGCCCATTTGCAAGCAAACTCCTTGCATTCCATTGAAGAATTAACATAATGTAAAAGATCATCCTGCGCCTCCCTCCAGATTTGCTGGTACTATACTAAGACCATCCCTCACCTCCTCCCATTTCAAGCCCACCATACCCAGATGCTGGATTGCTGCCTTTGTAATAATCTGAATTCTTTCAGTCTTCGATTTGACCTCCGCTGTTGCATTTATCACACCTGCAATAAATATAACCAGGTCTCTTTTCTCCTTCCATTCATATTCCTTTGTTTTAACAGATGCTAGCCCCACCCCCCTATCTTTAGCTGCAGCCAAGTCCCCTCTGACATTTCTTCCATCCTTTCTAGCCTGATCCACCTTTTTAACTGCTTCCGCATACGTTATTTTGTTTTTCAACTTTACATTATGAATTTCAGTCTCCCTTCTCATGACTTCGCATCCCCAATATGCTGCACTGTGCGCTCCTCCACAATTACAACACTTAGGACTCGTTCCCACATCACATTTTCCGTATTCGTGAGCTCCCCCACATTTTGCGCATGTTTGCACCCCTTTACAAACTTTGGCAATATGACTGAATTTTTGACATTTAAAGCATCTCATAGGCTTATGAATGAACTCCCTCACCTTATACCTCATGTACCCAAGATAAAGCTCAGTTGGTACTTCTCTAGTGCTAAACTGAATCAGAATTGATTCAGTCTCCTTTTTCTCAACTCCCCTGGTCAATCGAGTTGCACTCTGAACCGCTTCACATTTTTCTTTTAGATTCTTTACCAAATTGCTCATCTGCACTGACAGAGGAATGCCATATATCACACCTTTACTTCCCTCACTACCAACTCTCACCACTCGCACAACTTCTCATCTCATTATCTCTAGCCGCTTTATCCTGTTCTACAGGGTCGCAGGCAAGCTGGAGCCTATCCCAGCTGACTACGGGCGAAAGGCGGGGTACACCCTGGACAAGTTGCCAGGTCATCACAGGGCTGACACATAGACACAGACAACCATTCACATTCACACCTACGGTCAATTTAGAGTCACCAGTTAACCTAACCTGCAGGTCTTTGGACTGTGGGGGAAACCGGAGCACCCGGAGGAAACCTACGCGGACACGGGGAGAACATGCAAACTCCGCACAGAAAGGCCCTCGCTGGCCACGGGGCTCGAACCCGGACCTTCTTGCTGTGAGGCGACAGCACTAACCACTACACCACCGTGCCGCCATATATGAAAAAAGTCCAGCAGGAGAGGTATTGCACAATATCCAGTATTGCTTTTTGTCAGGCTAGGCTACTGCTCCTTCCCGTCCTCTGTCCTCCTGTTACCCCCCCGCCCCGAGAGGAGTTTCCTGCAGATGTTAAAGGACCACAGCCCAGCCTCCTCAGGAAGTACAGCCTGCTCTGTCCCTTCCTGTACAGGTGGTTGGTGTTGCAAGTCCAGTCCAGCTTGCTGTTCAGCCACAGCCCAAGGTACTTGTAGGAATCCACAGCCTCCACCTTGACTCCCTTGATCAGAACTGGTTGTGACCTTGGTCTGGACCTCCCAAAGTCAATGACCAGCTCCTTGGTCTTCGAGGTGTTGAGCTGCAGATGGTTGCTGTTGCACCAAATGGCAAAGTCCCTCACCAGGCTCCTATACTTCTCCTCTCTGTCGTCTCTGATACACCCCACTATGGCTGTGTCATCGGTGAACTTCTGAATATGGCACAGCTCCAAGTTGTAGCAGTTGCAGCACCAGCCGTGGGGAGGTCACTGCCCAAGCGATATGTCCTGTCCTGTTCCACCCTGGGTTTTAGGAATGCCATATATCACACCTTTACTTCCCTCACTACCAACTCTCACCACTCGCACAACTTCTCATCTCATTATCTCTAGCCGCTTTATCCTGTTCTACAGGGTCGCAGGCAAGCTGGAGCCTATCTCAGCTGACTACGGGCGAAAGGCGGGGTACACCCTGGACAAGTCGCCAGGTCATCACAGGGCTGACACATAGACACAGACAACCATTCACATTCACACCTACGGTCAATTTAGAGTCACCAGTTAACCTAACCTGCATGTCTTTGGACTGTGGGGGAAACCGGAGCACCCGGAGGAAACCCACGCGGACACGGGGAGAACATGCAAACTCCGCACAGAAAGGCCCTCGCCGGACACGGGGCTCGAATCCAGGACCTTCTTGCTGTGAGGCGACAGCACTAACCACTACACCACCGTGCCGCCCGCACAACTTTTGCCTTCCCAACAACTTGCACCCTTTCAGCCTTTGCTATCTGTTCCTCAGACACACATCCAATTAATAAATTACCATCATCCAATATTCTGGCATTATTTATTGTCCCAACCTGGTTTTTAAGTATATTCGTCAGTTTTATTGGGTCCATATTTTTAACACCACCTCCTTCAAACCTCACAACAACAAAATAGCATTTCTCCCTCTCCCCCCCTTGTCTCTAGTCATAGCCAATCTAAACCTTTTCCTCGACTGCCAGCTACCATCATCATCATCAATGCCATCCATACTAAAACACTCATCTCCCTGACTCTCCGCCATGGCAGAGAACTCTTAAGAATGTCGTATACCGGACCTATACAGGCCATCGGCCGACACCCTCACAGAATTCTCCAAACACAACCTAGCCCTAACCTAAACAACCAACCAAACGAACAAACGGGCCGCGTAACAACAACCAAAACACACCCACAGGCCACGTTACCACCAAACCTCCCGACCCACCGTGCCACGCGCTCAGCTTTAAACAGCGCGTTAAAGTCACAGTCACGTGATTTATTTATTTATGGCAGGTCTAATCACCGTCTCTCTCTGATTAGACTGATGGACAGTGTACTGATACCGTGTAGCCGATAGATGGCGCTGCTATGACATGACATGACAGTGCATAGCGTTGTAGGTTCTGCAGTGCAGAAGAATAAAACCTGAGTTCTTGAGAATGGCATCTGGTTTAGCAGCAGTCATTACAGACAGAACCACAGCTCCAAAAGAAGTTGTGTAAAATAATAATAATAATAATAATGAAAGCCAGAGACACCGTAAAGGTTTAAAGTGAGAATGTTATTGTGGTTTGAATTTAGTGCAAAAAAAAAAAAAATCCCCTTTACTCTTGCCCTGTTAAATTTCTGTGCATAATTTGGTAACACCCCTTCTCCCTTAGATACGGAACCCGGCCACATCCCCGGCAGCATCAACATGCCCTTTCCTTCCTTCATGGACTCCTCAGGACTGCAGCGTCCGGTGGAGGAGTTGATGGCAATGTTCCAGGATGCAGGCGTCGACCTTCAGAAACCCTTCTGGATAACATGCAGTTCAGGTGTCACAGCGTGCCACATTGCACTCGCAGCGCACCTGTGCGGACACCCAGGTGTGTGCCTGTACGACGGCTCGTGGTCCGAGTGGTTCGCCAGGGCGGCGCCGGAGCACATCATCTCTGAGGGAAAAGGCAAACCGCGAGAGACAAAACAGTGAAGATTTCAGCTTGGGTTGCACGGATATGATGAAAGTGCACAGTGCTTTGTGCATTGCTTTAACTAATTAGCTCTTTGCTTCATCATGTTTTAATTCACATTAATGACAGGAAGTGAAGTCGTATATAGAAGAATCTAGATCAGGGGTCTTCAGTCCTATCCGCAAAGGGCCAGTGTGGCTGCAGGCTTTCATTCCAACCAAGCAGGAGCTACACCTGATTTCACTTGTTTAATCATTTCACCCTCATCTCCAATCAACAATCAAGTGAGCCTCCAATTTGGCTGTAATGAAAGCCTGCAGCTACACCGGCCCTTTGCGGATAGGATTGAAGACCCCTGATCTAGATGAAGGACCCTTCATAGGTCACAAACTGAGCACACTACGTACTGAATGGTTTAAAATACTACACCTGAGGAAACTGTAGCTTTGCTAATCTGCTAAGAATCTGTTGTTTTTGGTGTTAATAAAATTTACCTTAAATGAGAAATTATTTTCTTAGTATCATTTGATTAATATAAGAAATTGTAATAATAAAGCAAATAAAGAGGAAAATTACATGTTCACGCTGTTTTGCTTTCTTATATCCAAAATATTTGTGTACATGATGGTATAAATCTCCAACTGTATATCATGAGTGAATGTACTGTATGTGGAAGTGTGTAAAAGCAGAAAAGAAATTATATATGTGTATATATCAGAGAGAGAGAGAGAGAGAGGATATTACACAGTGGCACTGAAGTTTTTCTTCGAGTGGTGAGTGTACAGTGGTGCTTGAAAGTTTGTGAACCCTTTAGGATTTTCTATATTTCTGCATAAATAGGACCTAAAACAACATCAGATTTTCACACAAGTCCTAAAAGTAGATAAAGAGAACCCAGTTAAACAAATGAGACAAAAATACTGTACTTGGTCATTTATTTATTGAGGAAAATGATTCAATATTACATATCTGTGAGTGGCAAAAGTATGTGAACCTTTGCTTTCAGTATCTGGTGTGACCCCCTTGTGCAGCAATAACTGCAACTAAACGTTTGCGGTAACTGTTGATCAGTCCTGCACACCGGCTTGGAGGAATTTTAGCCCGTTCCTCCGTACAGAACAGCTTCAACTCTGGGATGTTGGTGGGTTTCCTCACATGAACTGCTCGCTTCAGGTCCTTCCACAATATTTCCATTGGATTAAGGTCAGGACTTTGACTTGCCTTTCCAAAACATTAACTTTGTTCTTCTTTAATCATTCTTTGGTAGAACGACTTGTGTGTTTAGGGTCGTTGTCTTGCTGCATGACCCACCTTCTCTTGAGATTCAGTTCTTGGACAGATGTCCTGACATTTTCCTTTAAGAAGAAGAACAACAACTTTATTCATCACACGCTTGTGAAATTCCTCTCTGCATTTAACCCATCTGAAGCAGTGCACACACACATACCCAGAGCAGTGGGCAGCCATGCTAACAGAGCCCGGGGAGCAGTTGGGAGTTAGATGCCTCGCTCAAGGGCATCTCAGCCCAAGGCCCTCCCATATTAACCGCATGTCTTTGAACTGTGGGGGAAACCGGAGCACCCAGAGGAAACCCATGCAGACACGGGGAGAACATGCAAACTCCACACAGAGAGGCCCCTGCTGGCCGCTGGGCTCAAACCCAGAATCTTCTTGCTGTAAGGCAACCGTGCTAAGCATTACACCACCATGTAAATTCGCTGGGATAATTCAGAAGTCATTGTTCCATCAATGATGGCAAGCCGTCCTGGCCCAGATGGAGCAAAACAGGCTGAAACCATGATACTACCACCACCATGTTGCACAGATGGGGTAAGGTTCTTATGCTGGAATGCAGTGTTTTTCTTTCTCCAAACAACGCTTCTTATTTAAACCAAAAAGTTCTATTTTGGTCTCAGCAAAATACCAGTATCTTCCCCGCTCACAACTTCAATTCCTACCTGCAGTTAGTTCTGATTAACTATTTACTGAACAAAAAAAAAGGAATTTAAAAATTTCCATAAATGCTAAATAAACATCTTTCAGGAAAGTTCCTATTATGATTACAAATGTTTTTAAAATCCATTTGTGTGGCATGTCCCCCATGTACAAGTTTTTTTCATTTCCGTTTGAGAGTACGTCGTGCACATTCTGGCTGCCGCTTCTCACCAGAGCTTTTTTTTAATTTTATTTTTATTTCTTTCTTTTTCTGTTTTCATTTTATTTATTTATTTATTTATTTTTTCTGTGTGTTTTTGTAGTTTGATGTTTATTTCAGTGTTTTGCCCACCGGTTGGTGTAGCTCCGGACCCAGTTTTGGGCGTTGGTTCCCTCCAGGCCTTGGTTAGCTGTGGGTGATGCCTGTGCTCCCAGCTTTGGACTGCAGTGAGCTCATTGCTCATTTTACATCGTGGCTGTCCAGTGCTCTGTGCTTTATTGCTTGGCGTGATGTTCTGAGCAATGTTGCTCGGTGGTGTCGCGGTGGCTGTGCAGGCGGTTTGGGACACACCAGCACTCTGCGTGGCGGAGCTTCTCTGCTCGCTTTGTGGATCCATGGCGTGGTGTTCGAGCGATGTTGCTGATGGCGTCACGGCGGCGGTGCTGGAGATGTGGGACTCGTTTTCATGCACCTTTTGGTGGGACTGTGGCTGCTACACCACTGGAATTACATCCTGACCCCTACTTGGTGGACTTTTTACTTTTTATTTATTTATTTATTTATTATTTATTATTATTTATTTTTATTTTTATTTATTTATTTTTTTCCTTGTCTATAATTGTAAAGCGTTCTTGAGTTTCTTGAAAGACGCTATATAAATTTAACTTATTATTATTATTATTATTATTATTATTATTATTATTATTATTAAGTAAGAGATGTTGGAAAAGGACAAGACCTTCCTGATCATTCCAGTCCCCTGTAAAGACCCCTTCTCGCCAGCCCAACTCAGGGAGGTTGCCAGGTTGCAAAAAGAGTTTTCCAAAATATTCTTGCCCCTCCCTAGCTGCACTCACCTCATAGAACACAACATTGAGACACCCACAGCGGTGGTAGTGCATAGCCACCCATATCGCTTACCTGAACACATGAAAGCAGTGGTTCGGGATGAACTCAATGCCATGCTTGAAATGGGAATAATTGAAGAGTCCCACAGTGATTGAAGCAGCTCGGTGGTCTTGGTCCCCAAGACCGACGGGTTGGTCCAGTTCTGTGTGGACTACAGAAATGTCAACATGATGTCTAAATTCGACACATACCCAATTCTTCGCATTGATGAGTTGCTCGATCGGTTAGGTGCTGCTTGCGTTTACTCAACACTGGATTTGATAAAGGGATATTGGCAGATCTCCTTGACTCCTCTATCCCAAGAAAAAAATTGCCATTTTTACACTGTTTGGCTTACCCCAATTCATCACCCTTCCTTTTGGGTTATTTGGTGCTCCCATAACATTCCAGCATCTCATGGACAAAATCATCCTTCCGCATGCCATCTATGCTGCTGCCTACCTACCATCATTATATATAGCAATGATTGGCTGTGGCACCTGAAACACCTCAGAATTGGCCTGGAGTCACTGAGGCATGTGGGCTTCATGGCTAACCAGAAAAAGTGTGCAATTGGGTGGGTGGAAGTATGGTATCTGGACTTCCATTTGGGTCATAGGCAGGTGCATCCCCAAATTGACAAAACTGCAGCGATTGCAGCCTGCCCAAGGCCCAAGACCAAAAAGAGGGTGAGACAGTTCCTGGGGCTGGCTGGCTACTATCGCAGGTTTATACCTAACTATTTGGTCATCACCAGCCCACTGACTGATCTCACTAAAAAGGGAGCACCAGATCTGTTCCAGTGGATGGAGCAATGTCAACAGGCATTCACTAGGGTAAAGGCTGCACTGTGTGGGGGGCTACTTTTTTCACACACCCTGACATCTCTCTCCCTTTTATTTTGTAGACTGATACGTCGGGCAGAGGGCTAGGGGCCATTCTGTTCCAGGAGGTGGAGAAGGAGGAAGGTCCAGTGCTGCACATCAACCGCAAGCTCTTGATGCGAGAAACTAAGTACAGCACCATTGAAAAGGAGTGTCTGGCTATCAAGTGGGTGGTCCTCACCCTCCAGTACTACCTGCAGGGGTGCTGTTTCACTCTCTGATCAGATCACTCCCCGCTCCATTGGCTCCACCACATGAAAGATGCCATTGTGCGGATCACCCATTGGTATCTAGCCCTCCAGCCTTTCAAATTTGAGGTGATCCACAGGCCAAGGGCATAGATGGTGGTGGCAGACTTTCTTTCCCATCGGGTGGGGTGGGGTGGGGTGGGGTGGTCGGTTGTAGACCTGACAGCTCCCCGGCCTGAGTCAGGCAGTGAAGGTATGTGGCAGTGGGGGCATGGTCAATCATCAGTTTATGAATAGAGGGCGGAGCCAAGGAAGGTGAGTGGCGACATGATCACACCTGTTCTGTGTGTGTGTGTCTGTTTAACAGTGATGGCAGAGTGGTGATAAGGAGATGGAGAGTGAAGAGGTGGCTGTCTCCTAACCAGAGCATGTGTGTGTGCGAGAGAGAACGTAACGTTAAACTGAAAAGCCAAACTGACAGTAAAAAGACTGTGTTTAGCATGATTACCCTCCTGTCTGCACTTCAGTGTTATACCCATCCTCAGAGACATACAAGAAATTGTTTCACAGATAAACCCGGTTTGGAAATGTATGTCACACACAAGCCTGCACTGGAAATGGACTACGTACAGACCATGATATCCTGTGTGTAGCATGTAACATGATAGCATGGTTGCCTGATGTGAGAGGAGCAGCACCAAATCGAGAACTCACAAATCAGTAAGCAACCTATTATATATAGAAACTCAGTGTGTAATTTTTATGTATATGTGTGTCCATACTAGCTATAAAGCCTATTTATTTATTTAGAATATGGTCTAGACATGCAGTGTGACACAATAGTTTATATGATATAGTGACAGCTCGAAGCCAAGTGTGAGTTTATAGCTGAGCGAAGCACAGAGCACTGGACATATTTATTGCCATATCTTTATTTGCATATGTATCTTTATTTGCATAAAATAGATGGGTTTTCATCTAGCAATTATTTTTAATTTGCTTTCTTTAATTAATGTGGGATTATTTACCAACACATTTAAGACTCATCGGGAGCTCCACTTTTAGGCAGCTGTAGTTGTATTTGAGGCATTATCCAGTAAGAGGATCTACATCTGAGTGCAGAAGAATATACAATGAGAGTTTTGTGTGATGGTTGGAACATCCTGTGACTCACCTAATGGCTCAGCATTGTCAAATGACAGCTCCCCCCCCGTCCCCTGGAGCAACTGTCTTGGACAAAACTGACACCACCACTCCTCCCCTACCTGAAAATTCCATGATGAGTTTCATGGCTGTGTGTGCACTGAAAAAAATCTGTTGTATTTACACAGGTTATATAAACAGTTGATCTCCACATCTCCATTCTTCTCAGCTATCCACTTGATATTGTCAAGTTTATTTTTATAGGGTTTTTAACAATAGACATTGTCGCAAAGCAGCTTTAAAGTCATTAAAATTCTTTAAACATGAACTAATTTTATCCCTAATCTATTCCCAATGATCAAGCCTGGAAAAACTCCCTCATTTCAGTGGGGTCCTTAGTTCCACCAAAGGGAAAGTGTACTGCTATAGAGATCTTGCAGTCGCATGACCGGAAAGTACACAGCCGCCATCTTGTCGGTAAAAAACACCGCTGAATACTGCTGCACTCGTGTACAAAATGGATAAATTTCAACCGACGGACTACACGGCTCATTTTTCTAATGAACAGATAACTAGATATATGTCTAAAATAAACGACCTACAGATTAGTGACCCTTATGGCTTACCGGACGTAGTTTTCATGACCGTGTCAGTGGATATTGAACTGCCAGTGGAATACCCAGACGTGTATAATTACCTCATTAACTTTCCCTCGCTGTTCAGTGGTGAAGCACTGCGTGCTTATAAATCTCTGGACAATTATCTTTACAGAAATTCAGGATTTGTCAGCCGCCCTCAGATGTGGCATCTTGTAAACAAGAAAATAACAATCCTCATTGGATGGGTAAGTCACTTAAGTATTACTAGTACTGATACTAGATATATCAGTAGTATCTAGTATAGCACTGACCAGCCGATTATAGAATAGAATAGAATAAGGTAATTCCAGCTGTAATTCCAAATCGTCCATCTTGTTTACCATGGATCTGGTATTGGAGAGATAGAGGCTTGGCAGTGGAGATTTGAGTGGCTGTTTTCTGAGCTTAGTCAACAGGCCGGCTCTGCCTGCAGCCTCGCTTTTGCTTCCTCTCCCGACGCCGCCTCCTTCGCCTGCCAGACCCGATAACAATTCACGGAGACCCCGCTGGTCTCGCTATCTCGTCGGGAATGTTGTGCATGCGATGGAAATCGCTACAAACCATCATTTTCTGCTGGAAACCAATGTCCAGTAAGTCCATACGGTTGTAGTGGATATTGAAGTCCGGTACAGACGAACAACACGCAGAAATACACACAAAAAACATAAAAAACGTGCACAGGTAAGGAGAGCTTGTAGCCGCAGCCGTTGTTGTAGAATTGTATAGAGTAGGGTTTTCCAGAAGAAAAGGTAGAAGTAGAAGCAGAAGTAGAACCAGAAGTAGAAGGCGGAAATATGGCGTTTGACCGACAAGATGGCGTCTGTTACAATCTGGATCGGCTGTGACGTCACATGCAAGATCTCTATAGGCAGGTTAGAGGTGAATTGCAATGAGCAACTTCTTTAACAGACTTGATCAGGCACCGGCTCTCCCCCCAGATCAGCCCACTGTTACTGCTACTGTCTCTTCCCGGTCATCATCACTCAGCCCCCAGACCTCCTTCTCACCTTCTCAGCACCCCTCAACCATCATACCTCCAGCTCAGTGCTTCACACCTCCATGCTTAACACCAAGCACTTAGCTGTGCTCTTCTTTGTCCTTCGACAGAGGACAAGTCAAGAGGGTACTGAGTAAGATGAAGGTGAGAAAGGCTACAGGTCCTGATAGCATCAACCCTGGGCTCCTGAGGCATTGTGCTGACCAGCTGTGTGGAACAGTGCGGGGCATTTTCAACTTGAGCCTAGAACAGGAAAGAGTCCCGGTCCTTTGGAAGACGTCGTGTGTAGTTCCGATACCAAAAACTGCACACCTCACTGAGTTAAATGGATATAGACCAGTGGCGCTGACCTCTCACCGAATGAAGGCTCTGGAAAGACTTGTTCTGGCACATCTCTGCACACTGGTGGGGCCAGCTATGGATCCCCTGCAGTTTGCATACCAGCCAGGCATCGGGGTGGAAGATGCAGTCATCTACCTGCTTCATAGATCTCTCTCTCATCTTGAAAAGGCAGGAAGCACTGTTAGAATCATGTTCTTTGATCTATCCAGTGCCTTCAACACCATGAGGAGTAAGATGGAGAGTGCAGGGGTGGATCATCATCATCTTACCTTGTGGACTATGGACTATCTCACAAACAGACCACAGTATGTGAGACTAAAGGACTGTGTGCCAGACACCATTCTTTGCAGCACAGGGGCTCCACAGGGGACAGGGGTCCCATTTCTGTTCACACTTTACACTGCAGACTTTAGATACAGTACAACTACCTGTAGGTGCAAAAGGCTTATCAACTCAGTCTCATTTAAAAAGGGATCAGTCTCATAAATTCATTAATCATTAATTCAAGTGTCTAATAGTTTATAGCTATACTATTAAAATCAATGGAATAACTTAGTGGTGATGTTGCTATAGTTTAGTGAGTATTGTAGCTCTACTGTAATACGTTTACTCTAGATCTATAACATTCATATAACAACCAAATGGGTGAAGGCAATTAGAATACTTTCTTTGGCAGAGGTTGGCATTCAGTGAATATTGTAACAATAAAAAGGACACAGTTTATTCCAAAGATACCATTTATTGAAATAGCTGACATGAATTAGCGAACTAATACTGATCAAATATAGCAACAATAGCAGCCAAGGAATAATTCAAATATAAATGGCGATACAATGTATCCAAATAAGAATCAGTAGTGTATATGATAATTAAGGAACTAATGGTGATCAGAAGTAATAGCTATTGACCCATCCCACGTGACGTCACAACAAATGCGGCTGCCATTTTGGACATGAACTACCAGTAGTCTAGCACAGCCAACAACGAAGAACGACGGCGAAGCATCAAAAGGAATATAGCCATCAAAGAAAGTTTTTACTTTCAGCAAGACTTCCATCATGCCATTATATTGTTGTGCACCTGGGTGTAGTAACCATCAACACACAAGGCAAGATTTATCATTTTATCGGATCCCGACAGATGCTGACCGACGGAGAAGATGGATGGTCTCTAAAATATTGGCAAAATGATGTTTATTGACATAGCAATCGTGTGTAATGGGAAGCATTTGCATATCCGAAGTGTTGTGTTTACATCAAAGATAAAATAAACCGATATGACAATGACTGCTGCTGCCAGGTTGGGGACACAAACTAGTAGAAAGGAAGTGTGCCAACAGTGCCAACACACCCTTTGTGGTCGATTCTGCTTTAAGGTAAGATGCATTTAATTATTCGTCTGCTGTGGGTTTGGAATCGGTAGCCTGACCGATTCGTTCATGTTTGTGGTGCCATTTGTTTGTTGACGCATGTTGAAATGGAAGATTAGTTGTTGACATGATTTCCAGTGATGCTTTGGTGCTGCTGTGGATCAGATGTGTTGAGTAGCCTGACTGTTTTTTTTTCTTGCGTGTGGTATCATTGTTGACGCGAGGTTGTTTTTTGAACATGCCAATGCGGACACGATTTCCCCTGATGAGTTATGACTTCAGACGCGATGCGTGTGTGGAGGTGTGGAGTCCGCGTGATATGTGCGTAAGATAGGCTTCTCATGTGTTTGGAGATCCGCGCTCTGAGACAAGCGCAAGCACAAGCACCCCCCCCAAGGGAAAAAAGGGACCCCCCGAAAATATCGGCATAGTTCGAACACTGGGTTGGAGAAAGTAATGGCAAATAGTGAGTGCACAAACCATAGAAGGTAAACTGTACATAGCGCCAGGGCAGTGTGATGGTATGTCTACTTTTAGATTGTGTTAGCTTATCAATGAACACACTCGTCACTCGACGAGTTTCACGTCTTTACGATGGATACTTAAATGTGTGTTAGGTATTATTGTTGCAGTCTAAGCAGTCATTGTAGCAGCTAGATGAGCGAGAACCGAAAGGGTCTGTGCCATAAACCGTTATTTCTTCATGTCCAAAATGGCGGTCGCGTTTACGAAGGTCACGTGAGTGGGAAGGGTCAATAGCCAGTGTTACAGTGTAGGGGCAAGTGGATGTTAAAATGTGATAGGGAAATCACGTGTTTATATGTGTGTAGTGTTACCACCTGTCCCAGTTTTTCCTGATTGTCCCGGATTTTCATGGTCTGTCCCGGAAAAAAAAAAAAAAATCCGGGACACTGAATGTCCCGGTTTTTAGTACATGATGGGCAAAATGTGTATTTCAACTTGCGAGCCAGCTGAGAACCAGTTTGCTTTTCCATAGCTCGCCATGCTAAGCGGAGCCACGTCATTACATCGCTGAATACGTCATTACGTCGCTGTATATGTCACTTAGGTCACTGTATACGTCAGTTACGGCCCTACGTTTGCATAAACCTTGGCGCGAATATCAAAGCAAAAACAACACGGAAGAAGCAGCAGCAACAACAACAGCAATAATAATAATAATGGATGACTTCACGTTTGTACAGCTGCTGCTTCTCGTCGCTTAAAAATGGCGATCTTTCGCGGTCTTGTTATTGTTGTTGGTCTTAACAACTCCGCCCTCCGCTGATGTAAGCGGTTCTTTCCTCTGGCCCAGCAGAGAGTTGGTGCTAGCCTGGAACCGGTTTTTCTGGCCCCAGAGCCAGTTCTTTGTCAGTGGAAACAGAAAACCCAGTTCCAAACTAAGCACTGGCCCCGAAAAAAGTGGAAAAGGGGCAATGGAGGATGCTTGGACTGATAAAAGAAACAGACTCTCTGTTGCAATGGTGAAGGCTGAGCTTCAAGTCAGGCTAAACTTTCAGTTGTCCTGTACTGAGTTCAAGACATTCATTGAAAATCAGCCAGGACTCATAGCAGCAGCAAAGAAAAACACCAAATATAAATGGAAGATTAGGTAAGGTTTTGGTGAATTAAATGAAATAGTGTAGTGTAGTACATACTCCTGTATGTACTGTATGTGCCCAGTTATATCAGTTACATGTCCTCCTATGTATTTGTTTAGCCAAGAGCAGCAGAGGCACAGGCAAGCACAAGCAAAGCACACACCACACTCTAAGCAATCAGGTAAGCTGTTTGACACTACACCTTACATTGTTACATTCAAGTATTCTTAGATACAATGAAAAATTAGATTATTTATTTTTATTCCACATAAACAAACAAACAAACAGAACAGAACTTAATGTATTCCCCTTTTACCTGTGCCCACTACTGCCCCCAGGTGTCCACAACCAAAAACTGTTGGAAATAAACCAAAATAATGAAGACCTGCTATATTATGTAAAGCAATTAACTAAACAAATAACTAGCAAAAGCATCATTTTTACTAATTACAGCAATACAATTTCAGCGTAGAAGGGCAATTTTTGTCTTGGGTTAGATGTGCGAAGGGCGCCGTTGCTTACAAGCAAAAAGGTCGATTGGATGGTCGAAATGTCCAGGATTTTTGTCAGACACAGGTGGCAACCCTATAGTGTGTGTGTGTGTGTGTGTGTGTGTGAGAGAGAGTGTGTGTGTGTATGGAATGCGAACTCTGTGCCAGCTGTGCCCAAAGGGGGATGGCCAGCAAAGAAAGAGCATGCGAAAAAAAAAGAAGAAACAAAGGAATCTGTGGTTTAAACTAGTCTCGGCTAGGGCTTAAACCCAAACTCCTACTTAACCCTTAGCTACTCCTAAAATCCCAATGTTGAGGAGTGGAGTACGATGGAGGGAGTTAAAAAGAGAGAGAGCGCGAGCGAGCATGCACGATTAACTACTAAATACAGATAGTAAACAAGTAAATCAAACAACACGCGGTCTAAGACCGACTTTCATGTGAATCAAAATGCGTACATTTAAACCATAAGCGAATTCAAATGAGCAACACTCTTCACATTAACTAGCCACAACTAAGACTAACAATTGCCCAGATGCCAGCCTTACTTGAGATCGCTCTTGTTAGCGATTGAAAGTGCGCTTTCCGAAGACAGCGTGGCGCGCAGGTCTAAGAAGAAAGCGGTCCTGTTCCTTTTTTTTTACAGCTCGTCAGCTGAAGATCTTCAGTGTCCCGTTGGTTGTCCGATGATCTGGAAGGAATCTTGTTTATAGTTCGTCGACGTTGAGAAAGGGAAATGGGATCCAGTCACCTTTTCTCTTTGAAATACTGCGTGGGCTGCAGTATCTAACCAGTTCAGTTATTATTACAAATCTACGAAGGTCAAATACATTGAACTTTGGCTTAAGGTTCGGTATCAATAGCTCGTTCTTTGTCCTTTGTCCTTCTGTAGCACCGATGCATCGGCCTCTCTTTCACGCATGGAATCCACCGCCAGAGAGAAAGAATTTTGGTTCCACCGCTGGTTTAAAGCAGTCGTGATGTCACTGTATTTGGTATCTGGTATTGTCTCTGTATCCAATACCGTTACAGGGAGTCAGAAGAATGGGCGGAGATAGAACATGGCGTCGAGTACAGGGATTGGCGTGTTCAAAAATGGTTACTATGGTTACGGGCATGACAATCCATCCCTACATACCTGTCATTTACAGAAGTTCTCTGATGACTCTGCTGTTGTGGGCTATATCCTAGATGGCGATGATGGCGAGTACAGAGAACTGACAAGGAACTTTGTGGACTGGCGCCAATGGAACTCTCTCCAGATCAATACAAGTAAGACCAAGGAACTGGTGGTGGATTTCCACAGGACAAGGTTCTCTTCACCTACCCAAGTGAACATTCAGGGAAAGGATATTGAGATCATTAGGAGCTACAAGTACCTGGGTGTTCATCTGAATAATAAACTGGACTGGACCGATCACACACATGCCCTGTACAAGAAAGGCCAGAGCAGACTCCACCTGCTGAAGAGGCTCAGGGCCTTTGGAGGTCAGGGTCCACTTCTGAACTCTTTTTATGACTCTGTGGTGGCATCAGCCACATTCTATGGAGCTGTCTGTTGGGGAAGCAGCATCACAACAGCAGAGAGGGAAAAAAACTGAGCAAGCTGATTAGGAAGGCAGGATGTGTCCTGGGCTGTGCACTGGACTCAGTGGACATAGTGGGGGAGAGGAGGATGTTGGCCAAGTTGTCATCCTTAATGGCAAACACCTCCCATCCACTGCAGGAGACAGTAGCAGCACTGGGCAGCTCCTTCAGTGACCGGCTCCTCCATCTGCGGTGTGTTAAGGAGAGATACAGCAGCTCCTTCCTCCCTACTGCTGTGAGACTGTACAACCGGCACCTCACCAAGCACAGCACCAGACGCTCCTCACAATAATCAACAATACTGTCCAGATCACTTCTACATCCATAGAAACCCCTCTGAACATAACTTGTGTGCACTGACTATCAGCATCAGTACTTTACAGCAAACTGCTAGGTGCACATGGTTAAAATGGCTCTTGTGCAATATACTGACTTACTTGTGCAATACTACAGGGGTGATACTGGTCCTAATACCTGTGCAATACTTACACGTGCAATACCACCTTTGTAATTACACTTATGTTAACTATGTACTGTATCTGCAAACCATTTAATTTATGCAAATTTTTAAATTTTTTTATCTCTAAATTTGTAGTTTATTTCTTGTGTGTGTGTGTGTGTGTGTGTGTGTGTGTATATATATATATATATATATATATATATATATATATATATATATATATATACCTTTTTTCTTTTTTGTATACTTATTACTTTTGCACTACTTCTTCACTGCCTTATCTTTTTCTCTTTATATATTTTGCTGCTGTAACAAAGTACATTTCCCTTTGTGGGATAATAAAAGGCTATCTTATCTTACAGCATAAAAACAACTCTAAGTTTAGTTTCATTTTCAGTTCTCATGTTTTTATCTATCTATCTATCTATCTATCTATCTATCTATCTATCTATCTATCTATCTATCTATCTATCTATCTATCTATCTATCTATCTATCTATCTATCTATCTATCTATTTTTTGCTATGGGGCACAGAGAATAATGCACACCTACTATTTTAATATCTTCATAAAATTCAATAATCAACAGCAACAACCATCTCTTTGCCCCAAACTACTACAAGTCTATATATTTCTAGAATCCTCAAATTGCACCAACTTAATTTCCATTAAAGTGCACTAAAGTGACATCATGAAGGCTTGTTAATGACCACCTGCATGCTGAGTTTCATTTTCTGTACTCATCATTTTTGGCTGTGGGGTGCAGAGAATAAGGTAAACCTACTATTTTAACATCTTTATGAAATTCAATGTACAAAAAAGTCTTTTCACTTTGTGCCCACTTAATTTCCATTAAACCACTTAAATAGATTTTATGTAACAGTTTTCCCTTTTAAATTAATGATGGACTGCAACATGTGAGGAAATTTTTTTTTTGGTGGTGGAAAAATCAGATTATTTAAAAAAATCATTGAAACACAGATTGTATAGATTAATATTGTTGTTAATAATGTTAATATTGCTGCTTGAGTGTGAACAACTGCAGATGTACTCAATTTCCCCTTGGGATTCTTAAAGTATTTCTGATTTTGTTTTGAAAAACAGACGATCGGGTGTGCTCCAAAAATGAATCTCATCAGTGCTGGTTCAAGGTGAGATAAAGAATCATACAGAAACTAAGGTTTATGTACAACCCCGATTCCAAAAAAGTTGGGACAAAGTACAAATTGTAAATAAAAACGGAATGCAATAATTTACAAATCTCAAAAACTGATATTGTATTCACAATAGAACATAGACAACATATCAAATGTCGAAAGTGAGACATTTTGAAATTTCATGCCAAATATTGGCTCATTTGAAATTTCATGACAGCAACACATCTCAAAAAAGTTGGGACAGGGGCAATAAGAGGCTGAAAAAGTTAAAGCTACAAAAAAGGAACAGCTGGAGGACCAAATTGCAACTCATTAGGTCAATTGGCAATAGATCATTAACATGACTGGGTATAAAAAGAGCATCTTGGAGTGGCAGCGGCTCTCAGAAGTAAAGATGGGAAGAGGATCACCAATCCCCCTAATTCTGCACCGACAAATAGTGGAGCAATATCAGAAAGGAGTTCGACAGTGTAAAATTGCAAAGAGTTTGAACATATCATCATCTACAGTGCATAATATCATCAAAAGATTCAGAGAATCTGGAAGAATCTCTGTGCGTAAGGGTCAAGGCCAGAAAACCATACTGGGTGCCCGTGATCTTTGGGCCCTTAGACGGCACTGCATCACAGACAGGCATGCTTCTGTATTGGAAATCACAAAATGGACTCAGGAATATTTTCAGAGAACATTATCTGTGAACACAATTCACCGTGCCATCCGCCGTTGCCAGCTAAAACTCTATAGTTCAAAGAAGAAGCCGTATCTAAACATGATCCAGAAGCACAGACATCTTCTCTGGGTCAAGGCTCATTTAAAATGGACTGTGGCAAAGTGGAAAACTGTTCTGTGGTCAGACGAATCAAAATTTGAAGTTCTTTATGGAAATCAGGGATGCCATGTCATTCGGACTAAAGAGGAGAAGGACGACCCAAGTTGTTATCAGCGCTCAGTTCAGAAGCCTGCATCTCTGATGGTATGGGGTTGCATTAGTGCGTGTGGCATGGGCAGCTTACACATCTGGAAAGACACCATCAATGCTGAAAGGTATATCCAGGTTCTAGAGCAACATATGCTCCCATCCAGACGGTGCCGACTCTGGTACTGACCTGACATCAGCATAATGTTGGCAGAATAAAGACAGTCATTTTAAGTGGATGGAATTTGTGTGAGTATTTAATGAATTACAAATTGAGCACATGTATTATATTTATTTATTTTAATTTAATCTTTCAACAGCCTTCCACACCAAGATGACCAAGGTCAGATTATCTTGACCATGGAGTGTAAATATAACTTTAAAAAAAGATTACGTAAATTTAACAAACTGGTGTTATTCTTAAAACTGGTCTCTGAGGCACAGATTTCTGCCAATCGTTGGGCGTTTTCCTTCATTTGATTGACGAGTCTTGGCATGTCACTGCCATAGAGAAGCACATTGCCTATGATTTGCTCTGTGGCTTTCATTACATCCTCCATCACCTTCATCACAGGCTCGTGGAGGATGAATCTGCGAGTCTGATGTTCAGCCACGCTGGTCTTCCCGCTCAGGACACCCAGGAGGTGGACGGCTCTTCTCACTTTATTCTGGACAGCAACAGACTTGATCTGCTTCTTCAGCTTCTGGATTCCTTCACGGTTCTGCTTTAGAGATGAAAGTGGAGCAAAGAAAAAAACCCCAAACTTTTGAAAGTCAAACTAAAATGGGGGGGGAGACATCCCCCCAAAATATTTTAATAATATAACATGCAAGACCCTGCATTCTAGTGCATTTTAGTATTTATTTTCACTAAAACAAGTTATAACTTTTAAGCCTTTTTCTTTCATGTACATTAATGGTTACCATGTCAAAAATATAAAATTTAATTCCCCTAGTTAATGAGTAATTTTCAGGAGTGCATTTAGAAAACACGGTGATTTTCCTGGCTACACAGTTCATTACTTTGAAAAAAATCAGACAGTTGAAGGTAAACTCAGCAAAATCTCAAAACAGTACTGTTAAAAAGTAAAGGTCTGTTAGAGTTTCTAAAGCTTTCAGGTTTCAATGTTGGGGACATTGAGCCTCGTTTATCAATCTTTTAGTAGAGTTGTGCGTTTGCATAAGCTAAAGTGAACTAAAAATTTCCAATTCATATTTATGCGAGTTGATGCCAATTGTTTACATTAGTTCGTATTGTCTGTAAATTTCAACACACCAATGAATACCAAATTTCTCATATAAATCAGGCAAGGCAAGGCAAGTATATTTATATAGCGCATTTCATACACAGTGGCAGTTCAATGTGCTTTACAGAGGTAAAGGCAAAATAGTAAACAAAAGAAAATAAAATTACATAAAATAAAGGGGGAAGAAGAGAGAAAAATAAAAATAATATAAGAATTAAACAATAGTAGAAATAAAGTAATAAAATGAAGTAAAAGTTCAGTAAAAAACATCAGAATAAAATGGAATAAAAGTTAAGTAAAGTTTAAAACATGCAAAGACTGTAAAAGTTAAGTAAAGTTTAAAACATGTAAAGATGATGATATTTATCAGTTAGCAGAAAGCATCTGAGAACAGCTTGGTCTTTAGTCTAGATTTGAAGCTGCCAACAGCAGGAGCATTTTTGATGTCCTCTGGCAGTTGGTTCCATAGCTGTACTGCATAGTAGCTAAAAGCTGCTTCACCACACTTTGTTTTAACAACAGGTTTTACCAGTAAATTTTGCTGCTGCGATCTGGTAGATCTGATTGGGTTAGGCCGCTGCAACATATCAGAGAGGTAATTGGGCCCTGTACCATTTAGAGATTTGTACACCAGCAGCAATGCTTTAAAGTCAATTCTGTAGCTTACTGGAAGCCAGTGAAGGGACCTTAGAATTGGAGTAATGTGCTCTGTTCTTTTTGTTTGTGTGAGAACCCTAGCCGCTGCATTTTGAACCAGCTGAAGTCGTTTGATGGTCTTTTTTGGCAGGCCTGTGAAAAGGCCATTGCAGTAGTCAACCCTACTAGAGATGAAGGCATGTATAAGTTTTTCCAGATAATTTTTTGACATAAGTCCTCTTAGTTTGGAAATGTTTTTTAGGTGATAAAATGCCGATTTAGTGATTGCTTTCATGTGACTGTCAAGGTTTAGCTCACTGTCAATGAAAACACCAAGATTTTTAACCATATCTTTTGTTTTAATCCCCTTTGTGTCAAGAATAGTGGTAATCCTGAGTCTTTCATCTTTTTTCCCAAATAGAATTACTTCTGTTTTATCTGTGTTCAGCTGGAGAAAATTTTGTGACATCCAGTTATTGATTTGGTCGATACACTGGTAGAGACATTCAAGGGGGGCATAATCATTAGGTGATAGAGCAAAATAAATTTGGGTGTCATCTGCATAGCAGTGATACAAAATTGAGTTGTTCTTGACAATTTGTCCAAGTGGGAGCATATAAAGGTTGAATAGTAATGGTCCAAGGATCAGCCCTGGGGGGCACCACAGGTCAAGGACATTGATGTTGAGGTACAATTTCCCATGGTAACAAAGAAGCTTCTATCTTTTAAGTATGATTTTAACCAATTGATAACTTTACCAGTCAACCCAACCCAGTGTTCAAGTCGATATAGCAGTATGTTGTGATCAACAGTATCAAAAGCTGCACTGAGGTCCAGTAACACCAGGACCGATGTTTTGCCTGCATCAGTATTAAGACGTATGTCATTTATAACTTTAATCAGCGCAGTTTCAGTGCTGTGATTGGCACGAAATCCTGACTGAAAGTTATCAAAACAGCTGTTTGATATCAAGAAGGCAGTTAATTGATTGAAGACAATTTTTTCAAGGATTTTCCCAATGAATGGTAGATTTGATATTGGCCTGTAGTTGTTCAATACTGAAGCATCCAGATTATTATTTTTAAGTAGGGGCTTTACAACGGCTTTTTTCAGGGACACAGGAAAATGCCAGTCTCTAGGGATGTATTTATGATCTGAAGCACATCTGTAATTATAAGGTGAAGAACAGACTTAAAAAAGTTGGTGGGCAGAATGTCCAATTCAGATGTTGAGGAACTGAGATTTTGTACAGTTTTTTCAAGAGTCTCATACTCAATCAAACAAAATTCTGACATTGTGTTGAAATTGTCTGTCTGTGTCACTGGTGATTGCAGCTTTTCAGTTATTTGCAACTGAGATATATTATGAGCAATATTCTGCCATATTTTATCAATTTTACCTTTGAAGAAGGATGCAAACTCATTGCATTTATTAACTGAGAGAAGTTCAGGTGCTAATTGTGGTGGGGATTAGTTAGCTTCTCTACTGTTGAAAATAGCACACAGGCATTGTTCATATTCCTGTTGATGATGTTGGAGAAGAAAGACTGTCTTGCTTCACCAATTTCATAATAATATTTACAAATCATCTCTTTATGGATTTGATAATGGATGTGAAGTTTAGATTTGCGCCATTTTCTTTCAGTCTTCCTACATTCTCTCTTTAGCAGTTTATCAGCTGGGTATTGCTTCCATGGTGCTTTCTGCTTGTCATTGACTCTTTTGATTTTGAATGGAGCAATATCATCCATAATTTGGGTCATATTTAAATTAAAAATTTCCAGTAAGTCATCTACAGAGTCTGACATTTTAGTTGAGATCCGTGAGAGAGCTTGCTCAAAGAGAACACGTATGTTGTCATTTATGACTCTCCTACCCATAGTCGTTGAGCTGTTCTGAATGTGAGGGGACATAGAAACATCAGAGAAAACACAGAAATGATCAGATAAGGCCAGGTCAACAACAGTAGTAGAAACAGTAAGACCCTTTGTGATAACGAGGTCAAGGGTATGACCACGAGAGTGGGTCGGCCCCTGTACATGTTGTACTAGGTTGAAGTTGTCAATAAGTGCAAGTAGTTCTCTGGCATAAGTGTTTTCAGGATTATCTAATCAAATCAAAATCAAGTTTATTTGTACAGCGCTTTTAACAATAAACATTGTCGCAAAGCAGCTTTACAGAATTTGAACGACTTAAAACATGAGCTAATTTTATCCCTAATCTATCCCCAATGAGCAAGCCTGTGGCGACGGTGGCAAGGAAAAACTCCCTCAGACGACATGAGGAAGAAACCTCGAGAGGAACCAGACTCAAAAGGGAACCCATCCTCATTTGGGCAACAACAGACAGCCTGACTATAATATTAACAGTTTTAACAGGTATAACCCTCAACTGTCCTCATGGGGCCGTCCTTCACAGGAGTGGGGCGATAAAACTCCGACCAGACACAGGGCACCAGGATGGATCAAGCAGGTCCGAGGGGCAGAAGAGGCCAGCATCTCAATCCCAGGATCAACATGTAACTCAGAGGGACAGAGGGGGGGGGGGGAGAGAGAGAGAGAGAGAGAGAAAGAAAACATGTTGTTAGGTATGCCCTAAAAATGACAAGTATTAAATCTGTGTGGTAGGCTCGCAGAGACGAGAGTCTTTACATCAGGCATGACACACAATGGCATGTTAATATGGTAAAAAAAAATATATCATGACCTGCTCTGGCTGGATGCTTGATTGGGTGATGGGAGCACACTCCTCACCAATGATGAGATGCAGATGGGACCCTTAGGCCTGGCCAAGACAATTCAGTTACATTTCACCGGGTCTGGGACATGCGACAGAATGTCTGACGGCCGATTCCCTGCAGGCTACGATAGCCAGTCGAGGTCCACACCGTCTCCACCAAAAGATTTCCTGTTGACTCCATGTAACTCAGAGGGACAGATTTGGAGTGGGGGGGGAGAGAAAGAAAACACAGGTGGTTAGGTATGCCCGATGTCACCTGAATAAGTAGGAACAGTATACATATTGCACCGAGTACAAGCAGGGACTCCGGCAACTAACTATGACAGCATAACTAAAAGGAGAGAGCCAGAAGGTAACACAGGCATGAGGGAGCCCCGGGACATAAAGCAGCCAGCCACTGCACCGTCAACAAACTCGAGTGAGCAAGCGAGTGGGGACTGACAGCATCCATACATCCCAGTTTACCAAAACACTCTATGTCTGAGGACCCTCCAGATCTACTCCTTTACCTCATAAACATCATTAATAAAAGGCTTGACTAAACAGATATGTTTTCAGCCTAGACTTAAATGCTGAGATCTACATGCAAGTTAAAATCCCCAGATATAATAAGACAGTCAAACTCTAAGCAAATGACTGACAACAGTTCACCAAACTCTTCCAGAAAAACTTTGAATGTCTCGGAGGCCTGTAAATAGTTAATAACAGTATATTAGGAGAGCATGGAACAAGTGCACATAAGTGTTCAAAGGATGTAAAATCACCAAGTGAGGACTGTTTACATTGAAAAGAGGCTTTGAATATATTTGCGATCCCTCCACCTTTCCCATGTTGGGTAGCACTCATGAAATTAAAATTTGGGGGAGCTGCTTCAATAAGGGTGGTAGCGGTCTTTGCTTGATCCAGCCATATTTCAGTTAGAAGCAAAAAATCAAGATTGTGTTTGCAAATAAGATCTCGTCTCGTCTTCATATGCTTATCCGGGGCCGGGTCGCAGAGGCAGCACTCTGAGCATGAAAGCCCAAACTTCCCTTTCCCCAGACACCTCGGCCAGCTCCTCGGGAAGAACACTGAGGCGTTCCCAGGCCAGCCGAGAGACATCATCCCTCCAGCGTGTCCTGGGTCTTCCCTGGGGCCTCCTCCCAGGGGACATGCCTGGAACACCTCCCCAGGGAGGCGTCCAGGAGGCATTCGAAAGAGATGCCCGAGCCACCTCAGCTGAATCCACTCAATGTGGAGGAGCAGTGGCTCTACTCCGAGCTCCTCCCGAGTGACTGTGCTTCTCACCCTTTCTCTAAGGGAGCGCCCAGCTACCCTGCGAAGGAAACTCATTTCGGCCACTTGTATCCGCGATCTTGTTCTTTCGGTCATTACCCAAAGCTCATGACCATAGGTGAGAGTCGGAACGTAGATCGACTGGTAAATCGAGAGCTTCACCTTTTGGCTCAGCTCCTTCTTCACCACAATGAACCGGTAAAGTGACCGCATCACTGCGGAGGCTGCACCAATCCGCCTGTTGACCTCACGCTCTATCCTTCCCTCACTTGTGAACAAGATCCTGAGATACTTAAACTCCTCCACTTGAGGCAGGACTTCTCCATCAACCTGGAGAAGGCAAGCCAACCTTTTCCGGTCGAGAACCATGGCCTCAGACTTGAAGGTGCTGATTCTCATCCCAGCTGCTTCACACTCGGCTACAAACCACCCCAGTGCATGCTGAAGGTCCTGGTTTGAAGAAGCCAACAGAACAACATCATCTGCAAAAAGCAGAGATGAAATCCTGTGGTTCCCAAACAGGATTCCTTCCGGCCCCTGGCTGCACCTAGAAATTCTGTCCATAAAAATTATGAACAGAACCGGTGACAAAGGGCAGCCCTGCTGGAGTCCAACATACACTGGGAACATGTCTGACTTACTGCCGGCAATGTGAACCAGACTTCTGCTCCGTTCGTACAGGGACCGGACAACCCTTAGCAAAGAGCTTCGAACCCCATACTCCCGAAGCACCCCCCACAGAATACCACGAGGGACATGGTCAAATGCCTTCTCCAGATCCACAAAGCACATGTGGACTGGTTGGGCAAACTCCCATGAACCCTTGAGCACCCTATGAAGGGTATAGAGCTGGTCCAGTGTTCCGCGACCAGGACGAAAACCGCATTGTTTCTCCTGGATCCAAGGTTCGACTATTGGCCAAATTCTCCCCTCCAGTACCCTGGAGTAAACCTTCCCTGGGAGGCTGAGAAGTGTGATTCCCCTATAATTGGAGCACATTCTCCGGTCCCCTTTCTTAAAAAGAGGGACCACCACCCCAGTCTGCTACTCCAGAAGCACTGTCCCCGACCGCCACATGATGTTGCAGAGGTATGTCAGCCAAGACATCCAGAGACTTGAGATACTCAGGGCAGATCTCATCCACCCCCAGTGCCTTGCCACCGAGGAGCTTGCAAACCACCTCAGCGACTTCGGCTTGGGTAATGGACGAGTCCACCTCTGAGTCATCAGCCTCCACCTCCTCAATGGAAGACATGATGGTGGGATTGAGGAGATCCTCAAAATATTCCTTCCACCGCCTGACAATGTCCCCAGTCGAGGTCCACAGCTCCCCACCCGCACTGTAAACAGTGTTGGCAGAGTACTGCTTCCCCCTCCTGAGGCGCTGGATGGTTTGCCAGAATTTCTTTGAGGCCGACCGATAGGCCTTCTCCATGGCCTTCCCAAACTCCTCCCAGTTCCGAGTTTTTGCCTCTGCAACTGCCCGAGCTGCGGCACGCCTGGCTTGCCGATGCCCGTCAGCTGCCTCAGGAGTCCCAGAGGTCAACATGGCCTGATAGGACTCCTTCTTCAGCTTGACAGCATCCCTTACTTCCAGTGTCCACCATCGGGTTCGGGGATTGCCGCCACGACAGGCACTGGAGACCTTGCGGCCACAGCTCCGAACAGCCACATCTACAATGGAGGTAGAGAACATGGTCCATTCAGACTCAATGTCCCCTGCCTCCCTCGGAAGCTGGGAGAAGCTCTCCCGGAGGTGGGAGTTAAAGACCTCCCCAACAGAGTGCTCGGCCAGATGTTCCCAGCAGACCCTCACCATACGTTTGGGCCTGCCAGGTCTGTCCGGTTTCCTCCTCCGCCAGCGGATCCAACTCACCACCAGGTGGTGATCAGTTGACAGCTCAGCCCCCTCTTCACCCGAGTGTCCATGACATAGGGCCGGAGATCAGATGAAACGACAACAAAGTCGATCATCGACCTCCGACCTAAGGTGTCCTGGTGCCACACACACTTATGGACACCCCTATGCTCAAAGATGGCTCTCCAAAGATGGTAATAGACTGATATTTTGCATGATTACATGAATAATTTGTTTGCCAGTCTAAAAAAATTGACTTTTTTTTTGTATTTTGATTTGTCATTTTTGTTTGATATTTCAAAAGTATTGTATGAACATTTTGGCACAAAATTGATTCCATAGAGACGGGGATGGTACAATAAAGTCAGTAGAGTGAGACTGAGATTGGGACTTTGGTGAGGTCTTTGTGAGTGTCTCTGTGGTGACTGTCTCCCTGACAGTCTCTGTGATACTTGCATGGGGTCAAGATGTGAATGATGCAGCCTTGGCATGATTGTCTTTGGTCAGGTCCTCAATCTGGATGGGCGATGCAGATATCTGTGGCTGCCCATTGTTAACAACATACTCACATTCTCCATGTGATTGTTGATGTCCTTGGCAGTCTGCCCCAGATGGTCCTTGGCAGTCTGCCCCAGATGGCTGTGTGTCCTTGTTGAAGCATCTCTGCTGTGCTTGCATGGGTAGTTGTTTTGGCTTTGCAGAGGTTTTGTTGATATCTGTAACTGGGTCAGTCTGTGAGCACTTATCAGCAGTTCTGCCCAATGTTGGCTGAGAAAAGAATGCATGCTGGAGAGAGAGGCTGTAGTGATCAGCCAAAACTTTGGTCCCAATCTGGCTGAATTCAGTGCTATTTGGCCTGAAGAATTCTCTGCGATTCCATAAAAGGTTAAAATTGTCTATGAAGTTCATACCAAATGAAAAACAAGTTTTTTCCAAGCCAGGTGTTAAGACTGAAGAGTCTAGTAAATGCAAAACGTCCCCTTGCAGGGAGTGGGCCACTGATAAAAGATTGTATTCTAGTCTTATTGAGGTCAGAAAAAAGTTTTCTGAAATCATCTTGGACAAACAGCTGTTCTTTGAAAACATCATTTGCTCCCACATGCACAGCAATACGTTTGATAGTTTTATGCTCGGACATGAGTTTCAAAATGCTGTCTTTGGTGTCAGAGATGGATGCATTTGGAAGGCAGCAAATAATCATCCCATGTCCTTTTAAATGTCTTACAGTGGAATCACCAAGAACAAGGGTTGTGGGATCAGGTGGTGTTACGAGCTGCTTTTTGCCTCTTCCCACAGCTCTTCGGTTGTTGTACGATCTCTTTCTATGATGTGCTTTTCCGCCTGAAAATTCCGCTTCCACATCCCTGAGGCATTCAAATTTGTTCTGAAGTGTTATGGGCTGTGGATTTTCCATAGGACTGTAAATCCTATTGTAGTTTGTAGACCTGGCTCTATTTCTAATAGCATGGCTGTGGAGCATGGGTTGCATAGTATCAGAACGAACTGGTGTTGAGGTAATTACTCTTCTGTTTTTATTTTTGGGTCTGACACCCATCGTGCGCCAGTTTTCTGTACTCACATTTTGCTCTGTTAGATCGATGTATTCATCCACTCGATCTGCAATGCCATTGGCCTGTTGGGGTGCAATCTCTGCATCCTCAGCCACTGTTTCTGTACTCCTTTCATGAGATATCTCTCTTAGTACGTCCGTCTTTGGCAGGGCATCAATCTTTGATTCCAGGATAGAAATCCTCTGTTCTAGTTCAGTGCATTTTCTGCAGGATCCCCTGGATTTTTTGCCCACTGACATTTTGTTTTAAAAGCTAACTTATCTTGTAAAGGTGAAAAATAAAATGAAGAAATAGTGGAAATTAAGTGAAAAAGTAAAAAAAATAAAGATCAAGCAGGAGCAAAGCAGGAGCAAAGCAAAGAAGCGTCCTACTCGCTTGAGTAGGCAGAGCAAAAAGGTCAGGGGCATAGATAGGATTTTCGGGGGGGAGGGGGGGTGTCACACACTGACTGGCAGTCTGAGTGCATTATGTAACAAAAAATAATTCCCGTTGCTAGTTTTAGGTAGCTTAGAAACCGGCTCTTCCATTATTGCTGTTTCTTCCACGTTTTCTTGATGTTGTGTTCTAGAAATGGCACGAAAAATTAGCTTCAAAGCCACAAAATGCAACTTTTATGGAAAAAAATATATAATAAATTGCTTACCTCTCTTCACGTCGAAAGAAGGAGGAAAGTTTTGCTTGTTTTGACATGGCGAATTATTAACACAAGAGAAATACTTGTAATTTGCAACTAAAAAGACTGCAGCTACACTGGCAGCTTGACCATGCTTTCTAGTGCGATTGTGTTGTGCTTGTGCAGAACGGTGTCAGACCTGCGCGCCTTAGCTCATGTACCTGAAGGCGCGCCTTGGCGCGCGGGCCTAACGAGCTCTGGCATGCGTGCCGTTAACAAAGAACACCTGTCTTTAATCAATGAACTATGTTTGGGCTATTTAAGGACCGTGCCCATGCAAGGACGATGCGAAGTATTACGCCGCGTCTAGGAATGCGAAAAATCTGAAAAATAAATTTCTCCATTCGGAAAACCGGAGATTTTCAAGAGTTTTGTCAAATATCTGGATTTCCGGGTAAATCCGGAAGACTTTCATTCCTGTGCTTCAGCTTGTGGACTTTCTGTTTGATATCTTATTTGGTCTGGGAAATCTTGGACTCATACTCAGACATTTTACTTTCATATTTTTTCACGTCAGTCTCAGAGTTTCTCAATTCTTCTTCAGCCACTCCGATAGCATGTTCTGCTTCATCCATTTCAATGGCACCACCAATCACCATGACAGGACCTGCACAGAGGAAGACAAATACAATGTTTGAATCTCACACACACACAGACAGACTCACATGAAGGGTACACTTATATAAATGATATTTCAATCATTTTCTTCTACATGACACTACATGTAGCAGAATTTTCACCTGCAATCCATCCACCGATTGGTATAATCATCACTCCCAGTCCAACACCTGTGACGATTTTAGCAGTGTTTTTCCTGCTT
The DNA here is from genome assembly GCF_027579695.1 of Neoarius graeffei. Lineage (NCBI taxonomy): Eukaryota > Metazoa > Chordata > Actinopteri > Siluriformes > Ariidae > Neoarius > Neoarius graeffei. The sequence goes on from NC_083590.1 coordinate 6,813,308, forward strand.
TCCTGATCACGAAGTGTCTGTTTTGTTGAATTCAGATTCTTCATGAGGTGCCTGCTCTGTTCTCAAATTGTCTGAATGAGTCTCAGTACTTTCAGCACACATTTATTATTGTTCAATAAAAACAGGCCCTCATGGTCATTTTATATTATTTTTCATATTCTACCAGTTTGAATCAAAATGCTCGTCATTACATATTTAAACACACTCAATGCACAGTACTCAGAAAAGCAGCATGCCACATGATAACCTTGTCACAGGGTTTCTTAAAGATAGATCTCTCATTAATGTGTGAAAATTTGCCTCTTTTTGTTCACTGTTATTTCTCTTCTCGCTCACCACAGTCAGCCAGTCAGTCATGTGATATTTTAAGATCAGCTGCTTTTATAGTCCCATATGGCAGAGCTAGGACAGTGAAAGGGGAGGGTGGGCTACAGGTTATAAATACACAGTGACTTTCAGTTTTGTGACAGTGCATCATTTGGTTGCAGAGCTCACAGAGATCCTCGACACCTTCACTGAATACTATCAAGACATCAGGGTAGGAGGATCAACGCTGTTCTGAACATTTTTAAAGATTTTATTTTATTTACACATTTAATCCTTTTTATCTGGTTAGGAATGTCAAAGTTTTTTCTAATGTATGCAAAAAAGACAATCAATTAAAAGCCACTGAATTTTTGGATTGTATGTGTGTGTTATATCAAATACAGAATTACAACAACACTGGGTAAGTATAAATTGCATCAAATTAAACTGAAGAATCACTGTGTTTCACTTTCTGAATCCACAAAAAAATATTTCTCAGAAACGAAATTTGCAGGAGAAAAGTACATTTTATCCTGCTAATATCATATTTAAAGCAGCCTAGTTTCATTTAAAGTGCAACAGAGTACATTAGAATAACACAAACACGTCATAATGTACCTGCAATGTAGCAAGAGAGGCCACATAAGCCACACCCACACAGGCACTGACGTGGTCTCCAGGGGCGGACTGGGGCAAAAAAGTGGCCCGGGAATTTAGTACCTGACTGGCCCACTCAGGGGCCAGGGCGGCGGATGATGGAGGTGGATGATGCGGCAGATGCTGGAGGTGGATGATGGAGGAGGATGATGGTGGTGGATGCTGGAGGTGGATGATGGCGGCGGACGCTGGAGGTGGATGATGCGGCGAATGCTGGAGGTGGATACTGGAGGCGGAACAAATATGTTCACATATATGTGGGAGACAAAAAATATGCATGTAAACATTATTGAGGGGATAATGACATCATTTAACCTGAGGCCTTGATTAGAACAAACATATAATAGTTTTTATAGTTACTTAAAATGGTCTGCAATAGTTGCTTAATAGTGTGAAAATTGGTGAACATGTAAGTCACACTAATAATGATCATACCATAATAGGTAACAGATCATCACCTTACTGAAGTAGCAATTTCTGCAGCAGCACACTCTTCTCTGCAACAGCACACTTTTCTCTGCAACACCATCTATGATGTCCTCGCTATCCAGCATCTTAAGAACATCTTGCTGAGTGGCCATGAGCATAAATGCCTCCAGGTGCTGCTGAGAGAGAGTGCTCCTGAACCTGTCCTTGATGAATTTTAGTGTTGAAAAGCTGCGCTTGCATGCTACCTGTGTGACTGACAGAGTAAGCAGGAACTTGTATGCAAGACCGATTATGTGGTATGCATCTGTCAGGAGGTTGTACTTCCTCAGCATACAGTAGCAACACAATGGGCAGTCCTTGCAAGATGAGCACTTTGTGTTCACCATCTCCATCTCATTTTCAGCATCCTCTGACCCAACCTCTTCTGCTGTCTTGGTTGTGTATTCCTCAAATATTGAGGCCTTCAACTTATCCCACTGTCCTGCCAGACTGAGGAGCTCACTCTGTAAATTGGTGACCGTTGCTCTGTGATCAAATGGTAGTAAACATTTGCTCAGGTCTTTGAGTGCAGTCTCTGGGAAACCACTTGAATATGATTTTACCTGGCTGAAGTTTTTTGGGTCCAGAAGAGCCAAATCAGCATACAAGGTGACATTTTTGAGGACTCGCGGGTGCATGCTCTCAATGACTGTATCCATGATGCAACTGTGGACATTGATTCTGTATAATGCCTCTGTGTCAGACACAGTCTCATCTTGGGACATCTCTCCAGGCATGGATTTCTTTCTTCGACCCCTTTTTGGTGGCAGAGCAGCCTCAACCTCCAGCTCTGTTTCTTCATTCTCTTCAAGTAGCTCATTGTTCCTTGAGGCAAACATTATATTTTGAAAGCAACACAATTTCCAAGAAGTTGCCATGATCCACTGTATCATCATCAAGCATGTATGCTGTCTCCGACTGTGACCCTCTGTAGCTCAAACCTCTTTTTCCAATGAGCTTCACCACATCTGTGATGCGCTCCAACACTTGCTGCCTCTTGCACACCTGCACTTTACAAAGAGACATCTGATGTCCCATGAGAAGGTTCTCAACATTGTGTTTTGAGGACCTAAGGAAATATGCTTCTGCACAACCTCTGTGTAGATTGCTCCTCTCATGTTCTTCCACTCTCTGATGTATGTGTTTCTGGTCTGTCATGCCAGTGATGAACAAACTGCTATGAATGAATGAACCCTTTATTGTCACTGTTTTACCAGTGAAATTGTCCATCAACCTGTCCTTACATACATACATACATACATACATACATTAATGGGGGGGTAGACAGGACAGGAAGACAGGGAAAAAAAGAAAGAAAAGAAAGAAAATTTAAATTTAAATTCAAATTTAAAATTTAAAGAGAACATGAGGAAAGGAGAGGAGAAAAAAAACAACCCCCACCCTATGCTCCTGCAGGAGTACAGTATGGGAACATTAAAAAAACCTCAGCACATAAGCACAAAAAACACAATTACACTTCACAACATGAAAACACGGGACTTGGGGGGAAGGGGGGAAGGGGTGGGACGATCAGGGGTGGGGGGTAAGGGGGGAGGGGCAGAGGTAATCCAGAGCAAGCAAGCAACCGTCCGCTCCTACAGCCATAAGGCGCTGGTCACGCACCCTTTTGTCACACTGGGGGTGAAAAACAGCGACCGCGGGAAGAGGGGGGAGGAATACAAGAGAGTCTAACAGCAGTGTCCTCCAGGGGAAATTGTTGTCCCAGCAACGGCCTTGGCCGAGGCCATTCTGGCTATGGAGCCGAAAAAGTAGATAAAATTGGAATTTGTTTAATCTTGGCGAGCAGACACATTCTTTGCACGCCTACTCTGTATGTCCATTTTGTCCATGCTGGTTCCATTTCCATTGCAAAGCCGAAAGCTTTCTCCAAGATATTGCCCACATCGTGGTTCAAGTTCTGAATAGCCACAGTCTGAGTGCCGACAGCTCTGCCCACCGCTTCAATCATGTCAGGCAGCTTTACGGGGCTTTGAACAGCTGTCACCGTTTTCTGATTTCCTCGATAAACCAGGGCAATGCCTAATCCAATCAGCAAAAGTCCTGTAATCATGGTTCCGAATAGGTAGATGTCTTCAATGTCCTCCACAGAAAGAACCGCCAGGCACACGACCCGCCACTTCTCCCATGCATCCATCATGTGGCCGGCTGCGAACATTCCGGCAGGACAGGTTGGTTCCCCCGAACCCAGGCTTCTCGTCGAGAAGATTGTGTCAATTTCGTGAAGAGACCAGTTTATCAATTCCATGGTTTTTAATTTGGAGAGCAGTGCGGAGAGAGTCTCTCAAAAGTATAGACACTAGACAGACAAGACAGCAGAAGTAGAAGCAGGAAAGATAAGGGAAGGGAGCGGGAGAGAGAATGTGACCGCCTTCCGCGAGAGCACGGAGGAAAAAAAAACAAACAAACTGCTATCTGTAGCCTTAGTAAATGCCATACAAAGGAATCAGAAGAGTGCTTGTCTGTCTTCACTGTATGAAAGCCATTTCCTATTTGTGCCATCTTTGCAAGAAAAAGCTCTCTGCACTATAGCCTTCTCTGCCTTCTGCTGGGGATGATGACTCAAGAAATAATCTAAGTCCTCTGGTTTTGGCCTTGTAAAAAAAATCAACTTTTGAAGAGAGAGCACTGACTTCCTGGGCTTGGCTTCCTCTAGCAGTAGCTGGATCATCTTCAGTCTAAATAAGAGATTAGTACTGTTAGTATTGTTTTAGTAAACCACTAAACCAAACTATCAGTAAAATATAATTTTTTTTGATAATAGGGCTAAGATGGTTAAAAAATGTTATGTTAGTATACTAGGCCTAGCAGTACTAGTGTACTCCATACACAATAATGACGTTTTTACAGCCAAACTAGCCTAAATGCGTTGTGCTAAAAGTTAGCAAGCTAGCTAAATAATGTTATAACATTACAGCCGCCCACCTGAGTAGCATCCCCCTCTGGGTCATGTTGTCCTCCAGACGGCGATGCCGCAAGAGCTACAGGTGCCGCTGAGGATGGTGCAGATGATGCAGCAGCAGAAAATATATTTGTCAGTTTCTGACACTTGGCTGCATTTTCTTTTCTCTTAATTTTTGTGCTCCTCCCTTGCATTTCTTCTCCATTTTTGCACGGCTGACTAATTGATTGACAGATGAAGAGGGAGAAAGGGGCCGGACCGAAACCCTCGGCCTTCGGCTCGGCTGTGATTGGCCAACAGCCATGGGTGTAGTGGATGCGGGGTACGCGGGGGACACGTCCCCTGCACTTCCCGTATTTGTGCCCTCTGTCCCCCGCACTTTTTACAGCCATTACAGCCACTCAATTCATTTTTAACATTTGGAAACACGTTTTTCTGAGCCGCCTCTAAATGCATCATGAGCAGGCGGAGCTGAGGTGACAAACAAACACTGCTGTCGTGTGTGATCAGAGACGCTTTAGAAAATATTGTATGAGTATCTTTGGTGTGATTCAGATCTGGGCAGCGCTTCTGTATGTTCAGCAAACCAGCCAAGAGGCTAAAGACTTTAGACAGTTTTTTCCAAACAAACCGTGTAATTTGAGTAATGCTGTTGAATGTAGATAATGTTTAGCTAAAAGATGACAAATAGATGTCAATTTAGTTAGTTAAGCTAGCTAGCTAACTTAGAGGCGGTAGTAACTAGTTACATTTACTTCGTTACATTTACTTGAGTAACTTTTTGGATAAATTGTACTCTTAAGAGTTGTTTTGTTGCAAAATACGTTTGACTTTTACTTGAGTAATATTATTCTAAAGTAACAATACTCTTACTTGAGTAACGTTACTATTTTGACTACTCTAAGATTACTCACTTCTGGGTAGAAAATAAGAATATAAATGTATTTGTGTTTCTTTGACTGTTATTTTTGTAAAGATTTAATTTATTTTTGTGGCAGTTAAAGTTTAAAGTACATGAATTTGCTGATTATTATTACTGTATTCCTAATTCTATTTCAAAATGTTGCTTTACACATGTTTTTTAATCTTTATTGCCACAATAGAAAGCAGGGGCGCAGATAGGATTTTTGAACTGGGGGGGACTGAGCTGTCAGCAAATGATTCCATTTTGTGTAAATGCATATATATAAATAATGTGTGTGTGTGTGTGTGTGTGTGTGTGTGTACTGAAGCTTCAATATACATTCGAATTGTGAGTTTTCTAACTGAATGAACATTGGTAGATAAAGGCCTACCTGGTCAACATTGCTTGGTTTTTGAAAAAAACGCTGTAATTGTTTTTTGTTTTTTCATTGTTGACCCCACCAGGGATTGCCTGCAGGCCAGGAGGACAATGTTAACATCTTGAATCTCATAATTTCAGTTAACAGTTGCTGCTTACTAAAATAACATTATACATAAAAATAACAACATTAAAAGATATTCACCTACAGCCTAGAATGCTGTTATTTTACATTTAGCCTACTTCAGGTAAGTCCAAATTCCTTCTTTTTATTATCAGACTAGCTACTCAACATTACAAAATAAGTATTTGTCACATCTGGGAAAGGCAACAGGCATAGGATATTTACATCTTTTGGTTCTTGAAACAAATGCTGTGATTTTTTTCCCCCTCTTCTCTGGCTTAATGTGGCAGAAAGATCACCAGCTCGGTCATTAGACAGTTGTTTATGATCACTATGTTTACCACGACAGGCAAAGTCCCCAGCTCCCCTTAGGACCCCGGGGTCGAGATGGTGCGTTACATTTACATTGGAAGTCGGAACTTGGAGCTCCGAGCAACATAACCTCAGAACTGAGCGCTTCCCAGTTTAAAAACTGGGACATCATGGAACATGGAATTTGAAAAAAAAAATGGCCAGTTAATGAAATGAAACAAAAACCCCAACGTTTATGCTGGGAGATGCTGGATTTCAATGCTTTTCCGACTTCAAACTTCCAACTTACAAGTACAACTGAACGCACCATTAGTCGCAGCAGAAACACCGCTGCTATCAAATGGATGAGCTGTGCAGTGTTATTAACCGAGAATTACATGGAAAATGAACACCTTGCTTTCCCAACTCTGCAAGGATCTGCTCCAGCCTACACCGATTCAAGAAGGGGAAAATGTGGATTGATCACTGACAAGGCTGCTGCTGCTGCCATTTCAACTTTGTGCTACAGTGTAAGTTAGTCTAACTAACGGAACATTAATCCTCACTTTTTCTACCTATGTGTGGCGCCTTACGTAGGGACGGTGGGTGGGGGGGACAGATGGGGGTCACTATAAATCTGGGGGGGGGACATGTCCCCCCTGTCCCCCGTGCTATCTGCGCCCTTGATAGAAAGAGCAGGGTGAGATAGGAGACAGTGGACCAGAGGCCAACAGGGATGATTATGCAGGGTCACAGGTGAGAAGAGAATATATAGCTATGCCACTACTACTATTCTTAATTCTATTTATAAATTTTACTTTATAGATTTTGAGTTTAGATTTTGATAGTATATCATTTTAAAGAACTAAAGTCGGTTCCCTGGTGCTGTGCTGTTTGTGGTTATGTGGTTCTTTAGCTGCTAAGGAGAGGTGCAATTGAATGCAAGAGGATGATAAATCACTCAATAGACCTCTGAACAATTTGTCCCCCTCACTTCTAAAATGATGGCCACGCCCCTGCAAACAATATGCAAATGAGCCGAAATCTCCAACAATTTTAACAGAGTTTAGCGTCTCTTTTAACAACCAAAACCAACTGTAAAAGTCATATACATGCTCACAATAAATTCACGCTAGTTTTTTTAAAAGTTTAAAGCATGTTTAGCAACTTTTACTCTCGCTAGCTTAAAAAAATGGGAGTCAGCATCACAGCGTGTCTCCCCAGCACAGAAGCTGCTGTTCCCTTTGTTTCCCGGGGATGCGCAGCTTCCTCATACATGCGCCTCTGTGCACCTCATCAATTAAAGCCCCCCTGCTACAACAGGTAATGCAGAACTAAATAACTTATTTACAAAATGGCTCTCAATATAGGTCAAAGATGCACAAAAACAGCCCCTATGACTGTTTTAGACAGAGAATAGAAGTATAGTAGAGTGGGGGAAAAAGCCCCCGTGGGGTAATACGCCCCCGGCCTGTTTTACCCAAAATAACCACCAGATGGCGCAAAGTTACATTTCTATTGTTGATATGGACTGGCTTGACAATGGGGATATACAAATATCCACTGTGGATCGCATATCAGCAACGCAGCGGAGAGAAATCAAATTTCATGGTAAGTGATATAATTTTCAGATATCAGTAAAACTGTATTTAGATAGCTGCTATTTCGTCAGATATCACAGCTGTGTATGTCAGAAGTCTTCAATCCTATCCGCAAAGGGCCGGTGTAGCTGCAGGCTTTCATTACAGCCAAATTGGAGGCTCACTTGATTGTTGATTGGAGATGAGGGTGAAATGATTAAACAAGTGAAATCAGGTGTAGCTCCTGCTTGGTTGGAATGAAAGCCTGCAGCCACACTGGCCCTTTGCGGATAGGATTGAAGACTCCTGGTGTATGTGGTATGAGTAGACAAGTCAGTACGTTAAAAAAAATACATTAGGTATAAAAAGTTGAATCACATTTTGAAAGTAAGACCCTTTTTTGTAAAAGTATAGTCTGTGGGGTAAAACGCCCCCTTAATGGTGGGGTAAATGGCCCCCAGGGGGCATCGTTTCCTTTTATCATAATTACTGTATTTCATACATTTCTGAATAGCAGATACATAGTTTTTAATAACATCTCGCTTACCTGGTTGAGTAAAGCAAGTAATTTGAACTTAATATTAAAAAATATATATATTAGCATTATTTATTGATGCACTTGTTCTTTAATTCATGTTCAATCCACACAAAATTATATTGAAATTAAATGCAAAATATAATAAAATAATGCATCTATTGATTAATTCAGGGATATTTTCTTGTTTCTTTCACATTATAGGCTTAAGTAAACACTTTTGCTATCCAAACAGCTTTTTTTGAGTGAGGGGGCCTATTGCCCCACCTCAGGGGGCCTTTTACCCCACTGGGGGGTGGGGGGTGGGGTGGGGGTAAAAGGCCCCCTTGGCACAATGTTTGTTTTTGTTAAAAAAAAAAATTAAGTATTAACTTTAGGCAAACTTTAGGTGGCATTATTGTTCATGTCACTGTTGTCAAAAACTATGATAAAACTAAACACATGGTTCATTTCAACTTGGAGAAAAACTGAATTTTCCTTAAGGGGGGCTTTTTCCCCCACTCTAGCAAGTTTTGGGAATGTTCACCAAAATGAAATAGCAAAATATTTTTAAATAAAATATTTACTCAGCTACATACTCCCCCCTGAACTTCTCAAAACAGTACAATAGATCAATAGATGACCAACGGGTAACCTGAACCACTAATTTCACATACAGCACATCTCTACATGCGACACAAATGCCTCCTAACCAAAAGGGAAAGTGAAACATTGCTTAAAGCAGTGTTGCTGTTGGGCCGTTATTAAGCTTGAGGTGTGGACCTGGGTTTTAAGCAGGTTGGATTGCCATTTTTATTTTCTGAGCAAGCTGCATTTACAGATATTCCACTGTCTTCCTGATTAACATAGACATACATGTGTGCACACACTGCCAGAGCCGGTCAGAACACTACCATGCTGCTTTGTGGGTGTGGGGGGTTGGGAGGAGTGTTACAATTTGAAAAAAAAAAAAGACACTGGCTCTTTTTCAGTTCAGTTGTGTTTCATTTTGTAACATTCTACCCGGTGTTTATTCTGCAGGCTCTACAAGCTCATCAGTAAATCCATTCAGTTGCTTCAGAGGCATTAGGTTTTGTAAGTGGTGAGGCAATATTACAACAATGCGTCAACAGAAAATGCACTTTTAATACTTAAGTATTTTTAAAAGCAAGCATTTCAGTACTTAAATTTAACTGGACAACTTTCACTTGTATTGGAGTAACATTTGACTTAAGTAATGAAGTTGGGTACTTTGTCCACTTCTGTTCAAATTCTAGCTTACTGTTAGGTTTTGATTTGTCTGTACTGAAGAAAGTTGAATTGAGAATTATCTATAAATATAAATCCTCTGCTGTCCAGGAGATTCAGCCTCACGGATCGATCTGTGAGTGACATTCAATGACACAGACACAGCTGTTCAGAGACGTTTCTCAGTTTATGGAAAGACAAACATGAGTATATATTCACACATAAGGGTGTGGTGAGACAAACATGATTGGTGAATTCACAACAAAGAAATACACATGTTCTTACGATTGCTTAAGACACAGTGGCAGATAAATAACGTGCACAGCAACAGAAACCAGAGTTCAAAGTGCTACCGAGTAAGAAGTAGACATTGAGAGCAGAAGAAGAATAAGACAATAGCAGATTTGTGTGCTGGTTGGAGCATCCTGTGTGTTATGAAAGGAAGAGAAACGTATTCGCAGCAAATATTAATCTCATCACTTAATGTTGCTGATTTCTGCAAAATCACCTCCTCTGCATTTAAGTGAAGTAATTCCTTCAAACACATTTTTACAAAAAACCTGAATAGTAATAATGTGATCACTATAATACATATGTTTAATGTTTCTGGTATTTCATTGGATATGATTGGAGACAGATAGGATTTTTCTTTGTTCATTCGCTCAGATGTAGTCTGATTCATCTTCCTCTGTGAATCCACTTTTGACAGCTTTTTCAATGCTCTTTATCTCCTCTGGAGCAGCAGCAGGGAGAATGGTGAGCAGTTCTTTGTCGATCTTCTCCATTCTTGCAATACTCTTTCTTTCAAACTCCTCCTTGTTCTTGAGGACAAGGCGTAAGATAGCTTTCTGAGCCTCATCACAGGAGTTCTGTAACTGCTGATGCTCAAACTCAAATTCAGGCTTTTCCTTGTCCATGGCCATCAGTTTTCCCAGAGAGCTGACACGATCCATGAGGTGCTTGGCGGACACATCGGTGTAGGTTGCTGAGATCATGTGGACGAGGTTGGCAATGTTAGAGGCTTGAAAGGCTTGATTGTAGAGCATATCTTTGGAGAAGAGCTTTGCATTGTAGGAAAGTGCTTGTGTCTTCTCAGATGTGGAGACAAAGTCTTTAAGAGTTCTGGTCAGGCTGGTTTTCACGATGTTGGACACCATCTGAAAGAAGCGCACCATCTTCTCCCACTGCTCCTTCACTCTCCCCATGGCATCCATACCTTTCACCAGCATTTCTATAGTGGTCTTAAAGTCAATCTCTTTGACCTCACAGCTCCTCAAAGTGATCAGGATTTCAGTCAGCTCCTTTTGGTTCTTCTCCATGTTCTCTACACACTTCTCATAGGTCTCTCTGGTCTTGTTCAGTTGAGCACGGCTCTGTTCTATTTTGAATCTTGCATTCTCTGATGCCCTTTGTGAAGCACTCATTTTCTCAGATTTACTTTCTTCTTTATACATCATTGGTGGTTTGGGAGTCAGGGCAGGGGACTTTGTAACATCTTTACTTTTGCTGTCAAAAGAACGAGCTGATTCAGTCAGTTTTTCTTATTCTTTTAATCAGCTTCTTTGTTTTGGCATCTTCACATTTCCCCTCTGGTGCATACTTTGCTAGTTTTGCACAGATTGCAATGCCTTCATCACATATGTTTTGGGCATTCTCTTTTGCCTTGCAGTTTGGGATTTGTTCTAAATTCTCCTTGATTCTTTTAAACTGATTTTCCTGTAAAACTGTTTTTGTAGCTTTCCTCTTTTGATCATACAACTCTTTCCAGTTAATTGTGTTGTCCTGCACAAACTTATGAACTTGCTCAGTGTATGTCAGGATTTCTGCAGACTTACTATAAATGTTAATTGCGTCAACAGGATCAATAGCAGATTCTTGACCTCTAATCTCATTCATTGTATCATAAATTCTTGTGGAAGCTTTACAGGCTTGGATCACTGGCTGAGTAATCACGGCAGTTACTCCATTAACAAGACTTGTCATGCTCTCAGTCAAGCCTCCAACAAAATCCATAGCTATCATTCCCCATCCACTGGGCATTGAATCCATTGCTTCCTTGTAACTTTCATGTGCTTCTTTAAGTTCCTGCTCCATAGCCTTCATTGCTTTCTCTGAGCGATTACGAGCTTCTTCTGATGACTGCTTCCTCAGCTTGGCCTCCTTCAGTTTCTTCTTGATAGCATCTAGCTCTTCCCCATAAAAGCCCTCAGCATTTACACATGCTTCCAGCAGCTCTTTGATAATATTGATGACATCAGTGAACTGCTATTCTGTTGAATTAGCCAGCTCTAGACAGTCACCTGCCATGAGACGAATGTTCTCCAGCTGGTCAGGGAGATGGGCTTGAACAACCTCATCATTTCCTTGGAATAGGATCTTCACAGCTGTCTTCATGTAATCTGGAACTGTCATGGTGTGGAGTCGAATCTGATCAATGTTCTTATGGGCCTCGTTGAAAGCCCTCCAGCCAGAGTTAAACACTTGCATGAGGCAGGCTCTAAATGAATGTGGGTATTTGATGAACTTGTAGCCACCTTTAGGTGGGTTCTTGTTAATGGAGAAATCTGTTTTAGAGGAGATAAAGACCAGCTCTCCCAGGATGGCTATGGAGAGAGGAGCGGGAGTCAGATACTCCTCCCAGTTGGCATGTGGCTGCATCACAAGCTTGGTTTGGTTTCTCATCTCCTCAGCTGTGGTGAGGCTTTGATTTTTCTTTGCAATTTGGGAATCCATGGCTTCTTTGTTTATGCTAAAGGAAATGCATTGATTGTATGTTTAATATACATTCATCAACACCATCACCAGCAATATTAACATTATTAACAACAATATTAATCTACACAATCTGTGTTTCAATGATTCTTTTAAATAATCAGATTTTTCCACAAAAAAAATTTCTCACATGTTGCAGTCCATCATGGAGCTCTTAATTTAAAAGGGAAAAATGTTGCATAAAATCTATTTAAGTGGTTTAATGGAAATTAAGTGGGCACAAAGTGAAAAGATTTTTTTTGTACATTGAATTTCATAAAGATGTTAAAATAGTAGTGCCTACTGCCTTATTCTCTGCACCCCACAGCCAAAAATGATGAGTACTGAAAATGAAACTCAACATGCAGGTGGTCATTAACAAACCTTCATGATGTCACTTTAGTGCACTTTAATGGAAATTAAGTCGGTGCAGTTTGAGGATTCTAGAAATAAATAGACTTGTAGTAGTCTGGGGCGAAGAGATGGTGGTGGTGGTGGTTGTTGTTGATTATTGAATTTCATGAAGATATTAAAATAGTAGGTGTGCATTATTCTCTGTACCCCATAGCAAAAAACAGATAGATAGATAGATAGATAGATAGATAGATAGATAGATAGATAGATAGATAGATAGATAGATAGATCTGAAAGTGAACTTAGAGTTGTTTTTATGCTGTAAGATAAGGTAGGATTCTTGCAATGAATAGACTTGTAGTAGTTTGGGGCGAAGAGAATGTGGTTGTTGTTGTATATTGAATTTCATGAAACATTAAAATAATTGGTGTGAATTATTTTCTGTGCCTCATAGCTAGCTAGCTAGCTAGATAAAAACATGAGAACTGAAAATGAAACTAAACTTAGAGTGGTTTTTATGCTGTAGCAGTACAGTTTCCCTTTGCTGGAACTAAAGGGCCCCAATGCAATGAGGGAGTTTTTCCTCATCACCGTCGCCACAGGCTTGATTATTGGGAATAGATTAGGGATAAAATTAACTCATGTTTAAATAATTTTAATGACTTTAAAGCTGCTTTGCGGCAATGTCTATTGTTAAAAATGCTATAAAAATAAACTTGACGATATTGAGTGGATAGCCAAGAAGAATGGAGATGTGGAGATCAACTGTTTATATAACCTGTGTAAATACAGATTTTTTTCAGTGCGCACGCACACACACACACGCAGTGCCCAAGGTGCACAGCGCCCCCTGTCACCAGAGTATTGAACTCAGCTGTCACTCATTCACACTCGTCAGCCAGACTACTGAAACCTCACTCACATTTCCCTGCTTTGTGAAGTATTGTTGTGGGTTTTCTGGTCCATATCAAGCCTTTATATCTCTGCCTGCCTTTTGTTGTTTTGACTCTCGCTATCTTCTTTCATCTACGCTTCTTGTCTTTCCTACATTGGCCTGTTTGTCGATCGACTGACCCTTGCCTGCCTTTTGACCACGACTCTAGCGTCATGATTTGGCTTCGTTACTGTTTGCTCCCCGCTCTCCAAACACCCTGACACACACACACACACACACACACACACACACACACACACACACATCCAAAAATTCAATGGCTTTTAATTGATTGTCTTTTTTGCATACATTAGAAAAAACTTTGACATTCCTAACCAGATAAAAAGGATTAAATGTGTAAATAAAATAAAATCTTTAAAAATGTTCAGAACAGCGTTGGTCCTCCTACCTTGATGTCCTGATAGTCTTCAGTGAAGGTGTCGAGGATCTCTGTGAGCTCTGCAACCAAATGATGCACTGTCACAAAACTGAAAGTCACTGTGTATTTATAACCTGTAGCCCACCCTCCCCTTTCACTGTCCCAGCTCTGCCATATGGGACTATAAAAGCAGCTGATCTTAAAATATCACATGACTGACTGACTGACTGACTGTGGTGAGCGAGAAGAGAAATAACAGTGAACAAAAAGAGGTAAATTTTCACACTTTAATGAGAGATCTATCTTTAAGAAACCCTGTGACAAGGTTATCATGTGGCATGCTGCTTTTCTGAGTACTGTGCATTGAGTGTGTTTAAATATGTAATGACGAGCATTTTGATTCAAACTGGTAGAATATGAAAAATAATATAAAATGACCATGAGGGCCTGTTTTTATTGAACAATAATAAAAGTGTGCTGAAAGAGATCTCACAAATGGTTTGAGACACTGGAGGGGATTTTTATGAACATCTCAAGTTTTTTTTTCTCCTCCCCCACTAAAGCACTGTAACTTTCTGTTTCAGATTGAGATGACCCAGCTTCATTCATCTGAGTGAGTGGAATTCCAGTATTGACATCAAAATTATTTATAATAATAAACTGATTTTTATAAGTAATGGCTCACAGAAAATTCCAACAAGAAATATGATTTTTCAAAATTGAACTAAAATAAAATATTTTTCCTGAAGGGTTTTTTGATTTTCTGTGTTGAAATTGTGCTCATCTCTGCAGAGTTGTGCTGAAGAACACGGCTGAGGCTGTTATTGTTCCATTAAAATATGGCATCTCCTCCCTGAATGCAGTCTATCAGGCGCTGATTGAGACAGATGTAGATCCTGTTACTGGGCAATGCTCCAACTACAACACCATCAGACAGCAGATAGTGCATGCTCATCAGAACCTGAAGCGCTCAGATCAGAGGGCCAGTTCAGGGTTAAAGAATCTGGATGAAAATTTGGAGAGACTTACAGAAGCCGAGGGAAAACTGGAACGTAAGAAGAGCTGTACTGAGACTCATTTAGAGAATTTGAGAACAGAGCAGGCATCTAATGAAGAATTACGCAGAAAATCTCAAGCAGCTTTGGAACAGGCCAGGAGGAATCTGAATTCAACAAAACAGACACTTTGTGATCAGGAAAGCAGGAAAAACACTGCTGAAATCATCACAGGTGTTGGACTGGGAGTGATGGTTATACCAATCGTTGGATGGATTGCAGGTGAAAATTCTGTTACATGTAGAGCGTCATGTAGAAGAAAATGATTAAAATATATTATATAAGTGTACCCTTCGTGTGTGTGTGTGTGTGTGTGTGTGTGTGTGTGTGTGTGTGTGTGAGTGAGAGAGTCAAACATTGTATTTGTCTTCCTCTGTGCAGGTCCTGTCATGGTGATTGGTGGTGCCATTGAAATGGATGAAGCAGAACATGCTATTGGAGTGGCTGAAGAGGAACTGAGAAACTCTGAGACTGACGTGAAAAAATATGAAAGTAAAATGTCTGAATATGAGTCCAAGATTTCCCAGACCAAACAAGATATCCGACAGAAAGACAAGCTGAAGCCGAAGCGTGAAGGAATCCAGAAGCTAAAGAAGCAGATCGAGTCTGTTGCTGACTTCCAGAAGAAACTGAGAAGAGCCGTCCACCTCCTGGGTGTCCTGAGCGGGAAGACCAGCGTGGCTGAACATCAGACTCGCAGATTCATCCTCCATGAGCCTGTGATGAAGGTGATGGAGGATGTGATGAAAGCCACAGAGCAAATCATAGGCAATGAGCTCCTCTACGGCAATGACATGCCAAGACTCATCAATCAAATGAAGGAAAACGGCCAACGATTGGTAGAAATTTGTGCCTCAGAGACCAGCTCTAAGAATAACACCAGTTTGTTAAATTTACGTGATCTTTTTTAAAGTTATATTTACACTCCATGGTCAGAATAATCTGATCTTGGTCAGCTTGGTGTGGAAGGCTGTTGAAAGATTAAATTAAAATAAATAAATATAATACATGTGCTCAATTTGTAATTCATTAAATTCTCACACAAATTCCATCCACTTAAAATCACTGTCTTTATTCTGCCAACATTATGCTGATGTCAGGTTGGTACCAGAGTCGGCACCAAACTACATATCCAAACTACGATTCTGGACTATTCTTCCCAGAGTGCACCATGGTCTGCAGATGTAGCTGCTGTGGACAGCAAAACTCATCGTCAGTCATAGTCACAGGACTTCTGATCACATCCCCCTCCTTTCAGTTTGTCTTATGATGAGTCCATGTACATAAACCTTACTTTCTGTATGATTCTTTATCTCACCTTGAACCAGCACTGATGAGATTAATTTTTGGAGCACACCCGATCCTCTGTTTTTCAAAACACAAAATCAGAAATACTTTAAGAATCCCAAGGGGAAATTGAGTACATCTGTAGTTGTTCACACTCAAGCAGAGAAATTACAAATTTAAACAAATATGTAAAATGCATGAAATATGTAAGATATAAAAACAGTCAAAAATATAAAAAAAAAGTGAAATGTAAACCATATACAGTTCTGTAAAAAATCAAGAAACCACTTCAGAGTGGTCTAAGAATGGTCTGACCCTGGGCTGGAGCTGCTCCAGAACAAGTCTCTTTATGAAGTGAGATGTCAAAGCCACTGGCCTGTAGTCCTTGGAGCCACTGTAGCATGGCGTCTTCAGCACTGGGAAGAGGCATGACATCTTCCACATCATGGGGACTTTCTGGAGTCTTAGGCTCATGTTGAAGACATGATGCAGCACTCCACATAGCTGGGGGCCACAGCCTTTGAGCACCCTGGGACTGATACCGTCAGGGCCAGCAGCCTTGTGTGAGTGGAGATGCTTCAACTGTCTTCTCACCTGGTCAGCCATGAAACTCATCATGGAGTTTTGATGATGAGGAGATAAAAACCAGCTCTCCCAGGATGGCTATGGAGAGAGGAGCAGGAGTCAGATACGCCTCCCAGTTGGCATACAGCTGCATCACAAGCTTGGTTTGGTTTCTCATCTCCTCAGCTGTGGTGACGCTTTGATTTTTCTTTGCAATTTGGGAATCCATGGCTTCCTTTTTTATGCTAAAGAAAATAAAATTAATTGATTGTATGTTTAATATACATGCATCAACACAATCAACAGGAATATTAACATTATTAATAACAATATTAATCTATATGATGTTTCAATTATTTTTTAAATAATCTGATTTTTTCACAAAAAAAAAAACAAATTTCTCATATGTTGCAGTCCATCATGGAGCTCTTAATTTAAAAGGGAAAAATGTTACATAAAATCTATTTAAGTAGTTTAATGGAAATTAAGTGGGCACAAAGTGAAAATATTTTTTTGTACATTGAATTTCATAAAGATGTTAAAATAGTAGGTTTGCCTTATTCTCTGCACCCCACAGCCAAAAATGATGAGTACTGAAAACGAAACTCAACATGCAGGTGGTTATTAACAAGCCTTCATGATGTCACTGTAGTGCACTTTAATGGAAATTAAGTCAGTGCAATTTGAGGATTCTACAAATAAATAGACTTGTAGTAGTTTGGGGCGAAGAGATGGTTGTTGTTGTTGATTACTGAATTTCATGAGGATATTAAAATAGTAGGTGTGCATTATTCTCTGTACCCCATAGCAGAAAACAGACAGATAGACAGATAGATAGATAGATAGATAGATAGATAGATAGATAGATAGATAGATAGATAGATAGATAGATAGAAGCATGAGAACTGAAAATTAATCTGAACTTAGAGTTGTGTTTATGCTGTAAGATAAGATAAGCCTTTTATTATCCCACAAAGGGAAATGTACTTTGTTACAGCAGCAAAATATATAAAGAGAAAAAGATAAGGCGGTGAAGGAGTAATGCAAAAGTGCGAAGTTTACTGTGGCAACGGGGGTGTGGTCAAGCGTCGGTCTGTAAATGGAGGGCGGAGTCAGGGAAGGTAAGTGGCAGAATCACTGCACTTGATGTGTTAACCTGTGTTTGTGTGTCTTCCCCAGTGACCACGTCCTATAAAACGAGAGAGAGAGCAGAGAAAGGGAGCTCTCTCCTGACCCGAATGCATGTGTGTGCGTGTGAGAGAGTGAATGAGCTGAAAAGCCACACATATCGTTAAAAATAAAAGTTTCTGAGAACTCAGTTCTGGCCTGCCATGCTTCTGTGCTCCACCCACCTGCTCTGGTTATACATATACAAAAAAGGGTATATATCATCTCAAGCCGCTTTATCCTGTTCTACAGGGTCGCAGGCAAGCTGGAGCCTATCCCAGCTGACTACGGGCAAAAGGCGGGGTACACCCTGGACAAGTCGCCAGGTCATCACAGGGCTGACCAAGTTTAAATGCCAAACCGATGTGTTTAATTTGTAATGAGTGTGTCGTGGTTCTGAAAGATTACAACATGCGGAGGCACCACGTTGAGAAACACCCAACTTTCTGCGCAAACTTTCCCGAGGGATCCCAAAAGAGTGCGGCAAAAGTGCAGAATTTGGTTGCATCGTTGTTAGGTTTTCTTCACCTCTGGCCCTCACCATCTCGAGATCAGTTCCCCCGTGTCACCCAGAGCTCTGGGGGTTGAATCGCAGAAAAAAGACAGGAAGTACACAAGGTAGTTCACATCTTTATTTGCAAGTCTCCCCAATTAGACAAGAATACAGAGGGTTATTATATATGGGTGTTATCTGGATGAAATGACATCACTGTTTGATATCTGTCTATGTGTGTGTGTGTGTGAATGAAACCTTCAATCATAAGCAAAATAATATTTCAGCAATTCAGCAATTTCAATATTTATGCACGTCAAAGCGCGCGAGATGTTTTTACGACAATGTTTTAAACAAAGACAATGTTTATGTCTAGTCTAGCAAAGAAGTGCTAGACTAGCACTTCACTGGAGGAAGGTCAGGTTACACAGGAACTATTCTAAAATAATAAAGGATCTTTAAAAAGCTCTAAAATATTAAAATCATAAAGTCTTAACACTTTGTGCAGCAATAAGGCTAATACAAATCTATAAAACTAACATGAATCACTTAATGCAGCTTTAAATCTAACATTAAATCTAACATTCAATCATTTCAATTTCAAATTCAACACTGAAGAGACTGGTTAAATCTAATAATCCTAAATCACAATCCTAGCTATAAAACTAACTTAAATCATGGCTTTAAATCTAACTTTTAATCCCAAATACACGTTGGATATGCAGCTGTGTGTGTGTGTGTGGGTGTGTCTGACATCATTGCAGACCGTGGCGCCGTACAGACACATCTCTGATCAATAATACACATTTCATATCAAAATAAGCAGAATGTTCTAAATGGAATTTTTAAACAATGTCTAGCTGAGACAGAAGGTCATTTTAACTGAACAGAATAAATCCTTACCATTTTGTCACAAATAAATTACTGCCTTCTTGGTCAAGAGTAAACACTTACAATTATTTATAAATAAAGAATAAAATCTTACAATCCCCTCTTTGTGATACTAGATTGTAATCTAGTATCACACCCCTATATTCTGATCATACATACAACCCTGATTCCAAAAAAGTTGGGACAAAGTAGAAATTGTAAATAAAAACGGAATGCAATAATTTACAAATCTCAAAAACTAATATTGTATTCACAATAGAACATAGACAACATATCAAATATCGAAAGCGAGACATTTTGAAATTTTATGCCAAATATTGGCTCATTTGAAATTTCATGACAGCAACACATCTCAAAAAAGTTGGGACAGGGGCAATAAGAGGCTGGAAAAGTTAAAGGTACAAAAAAGGAACAGCTGGAGGACCAAATTGCAACTCATTAGGTCAATTGGCAATAGGTCATTAACATGACTGGGTATAAAAAGAGCATCTTGGAGTGGCAGCGGCTCTCAGAAGTAAAGATGGGAAGAGGATCACCAATCCCCCTAAGTCTGCGCTGACAAGTAGTGGAGCAATATCAGAAAGGAGTTCGACAGTGTAAAATTGCAAAGAGTTTGAACATATCATCATCTACAGTGCATAATATCATCAAAAGATTCAGAGAATCTGGAAGAATCTCTGTGCGTAAGGGTCAAGGCCGGAAAACCATACTGGGTGCCCGTGATCTTCGGGCCCTTAGACGGCACTGCATCACATACAGGCATGCTTCTGTATTGGAAATCACAAAATGGGCTCAGGAATATTTCCAGAGAACATTATCTGTGAACACAATTCACCGTGCCATCCGCCGTTGCCAGCTAAAACTCTGTAGTTCAAAGAAGAAGCCGTATCTAAACATGATCCAGAAGCGCAGACGTCTTCTCTGGGCCAAGGCTCATTTAAAATGGACTGTGGCAAAGTGGAAAACTGTTCTGTGGCCAGACGAATCAAAATTTGAAGTTCTTTATGGAAATCAGGGACGCCGTGTCATTCGGACTAAAGAGGAGAAGGACGACCCAAGTTGTTATCAGCGCTCAGTTCAGAAGCCTGCATCTCTGATGGTATGGGGTTGCATTAGTGCATGTGGCATGGGCAGCTTACACATCTGGAAAGACACCATCAATGCTGAAAGGTATATCCAGGTTCTAGAGCAACATATGCTCCCATCCAGACGACATCTCTTTCAGGGAAGACCTTGCATTTTCCAACATGACAATGCCAAACCACATACTGCATCAATTACAGCATCATGGCTGCGTAGAAGAAGGGTCCGGGTACTGAACTGGCCAGCCTGCAGTCCAGATCTTTCACCCATAGAAAACATTTGGCGCATCATAAAACGGAAGATACGACAAAAAAGACCTAAGACAGTTGAGCAACTAGAATCCTACATTAGACAAGAATGGGTTAACATTCCTATCCCTAAACTTGAGCAACTTGTCTCCTCAGTCCCCAGACGTTTACAGACTGTTGTAAAGAGAAAAGGGGATGTCTCACAGTGGTAACCATGGCCTTGTCCCAACTTTTTTGAGATGTGTTGTTGTCATGAAATTTAAAATCACCTAATTTTTCTCTTTAAATGATACATTTTCTCAGTTTAAACATTTGATATGTCATCTATGTTCTATTCTGAATAAAATATGGAATTTTGAAACTTCCACATCATTGCATTCCGTTTTTATTTACAATTTGTACTTTGTCCCAACTTTTTTGGAATCGGGGTTGTGTAACTCATATGCTTGAGTTAATCCTTGCTCTTCTTGACGGGTATTGGTGCTCAGAGGGCGGGCATGCCCTATCAGCCCTCGTCCCACCTCACCGGAGCTTAGAGAAACTCGAAACCTCTTAATTTGTCCCAAATACATGCTACTTCCTTCAGGGTAATTTGTTCTAAAACAGTGAGGGAAAATGAAATTAGAAGGCATATCGACCTATAGTGAGAACAGAGTCCTGTAAGAATACAGAGAGAAAACGGCATCAGATGACAGACATAACAACTTTCATTCGTGTGGTGTGCACTCGTGCAGTCCAGTTAGCGAATTGCCAGAAGATGTTGTCTCGAGGTCCAGCTCGAGCGGGTAACCCTGCTCCGAGCAGTCTCTCTGGAGTGGTCACGAAACTCGTGATGAGGACTGTCATGGTTGTAGTGAGGATGACTGGTCCCAAACGGAGCGCGAGATCTCTTCCCCTCTTTGTTCACAACGTCCCGCAGGCAGCAACCCGAGGATTCTCAGTCGGCCAGGGCTGCACACAGGTCACGTCAAATCTGTGTAGAGCTCAGAGAGAGAGAGAGAGAGAGAGAGAGAGAGAGAGAGAGAGAACAGAGACTGGATAGGGACACAGAAAAAACGTTAGTAGCAAACTTGTCATTGTAACACAACTTTGTTATGGAGCCTTCTTCGATCGCGTGGCATGGATCCACTGTGGAAAAAGGTCAGTTAAAACAGCAGTACAAGTAATGGCGACTATTTCTGCAGGCCCACTATATCTAGGTTCTCCCAATTGTCCAAATCGTTTAAAAAATCACACCAGCACTTGTCTCCCACGTGAAAGGGGTGTGTGGTGGAGATAATATTGTATTATTGACCTTGGTACAAATTTTATGCAACTTATCTATAAGGGCTGCAGAATACTCATCCATATGCATTTTCAAATCAGAGGTACCCGGAGCCGGAGTTCCCTTCTTCCAGGGGAGAGGGAAAGGTCTTCCAAAAATAATTTCATTTGGTGTCATACGAATTTCAGCCAGAGTGGCTGGCAATACGTCTACCCAATTTTTTGAACCTATGGCCTACATGGCCTCAATTAATTTGTCTTTCAATGTTCGATTAGTACGTTCTACGATACCAGAGGATTGAGGAATGTGAAAACACCAGTTTAGTGAGAGATACTTACAAAGGTCTTGTGTGACTTTTGAATAAAATATATTATTATTCTTATTATTTTATTGTTGTTATTTTATTGTTCTGCTTTTATTGCTTGTTTTTTCTTTTTTACTGTTCAGTGTCCTTGGGTACCTTGAAAGGCGCTTATAAATAAAATGTATTATTATTATTATAACTAAGTATTATTTCTTTTGCCAGAATACGAGTAACTACCTTCGTGTTCTCTCGAGAACAGGGAAAAGCTTCTACCCATTTAGAGAATTTGTTCACAATCAAGATGACAAAAATCAAATGAGAAAGGAAGAGCGTATGCCTCATGCACAATATCAGGCAGTGAACACACAGAGTACCCACAGAGGTATTATAAATATTATAAATTATAAATATTATACACCGTTTAGAACAAGAACCATCAACAAAGAGTACTTCCCCCATCCCTAGAGGGCTGGAGGAGAGATCAAACCTGATACTAGTAGTATGTACGATTTTTAGACAGACAATATCAATGTCATCCCAAGTGTCATCCCGAGAATTAAGGAGGCGTGCGAGAGCGTGACCTACATTATCAAAAGACATGAATTTCGAGATTGTTAGTAGAACAGAGAATAAACAGTCATATGTTAATTTAATTATCAATTAAATTACTGATAAATTAATTTAATGGGTCTGTAAATTTTGCAACACCTGTTTAACTTGATGTGACGAGTGCAAGATCAGTGGGTGAGACAAAACCAATTTTTCCGCATCTAAAACCATCAAAGCACATGCAGAGACAGCCCTTAGACATGCAGGTAAGCCTTGAGCAACAATGTCTAATGTTTTAGATAAAAACGCCGCACAATGATGCATTTCCCCCCCTCATGCTCCACAGAGGCTGTGCCTTGGTGTTCACAGGCATAGAGCTGGAAGGGCTTGGAGTCATCAGGTAAACCCAGGGGCGGAACAAAGGGTGCTTTTGAGGGAGTGATAAGCGACCACCATAGCGTCAGTCCAGGTCAAAGGATGTTGCAGTGGATCGTGATGAGAGATTGCAGAATGGAGAAGCTTGCCATATAAAGAGCAGTCAGAGATCCATTGTCTGCAGTAATTGATAAAACCCAGAAAAGACATCAGTGCATGTTTAGTTGCAGGGCGTTTTTGTGTCTAGAATGACAGCCTTGAGAAAGTTCAAAACTTCAAAAGTTCAAATACTTAAGTGTCCATGCAATATTGCAGCTTGAAAACCTTAAAGCCCTTGTGCGCCAGATGTTGGAACAGGTGCAAGGAAGTGTCTTGACAGATTTCTGGTGACTCAGCAAATACCAGAACACACAGACCACAGAGTCCTGAGGGAGGGAGAGGTCACAGAGTGTGTTATGAATTTGAATTACAGCTGAAAAAACAGCAGGAGAGTCAATGAAACCTTGACGTATCCAAGTATACTATCTCGCCATGTGCGTGAAAAAGGCAGAACAGAGATCAATAACGGAAAAACAGCAATGATGAGAAACATCAGGTACAATGGGTGCAACAGGGACGATCAATTCATTAATCTTACGTAAATCCTGAGTAAAACACCAGGTACCATCAGATTTAGGTACTGGATTGACAGGTGTATTATACGAGCTGGTACACGGTCTCACCACGCCTTGCTCGAGGAGAGACTGTAGGACTGTAGAGAGAGAGATACTGTTTAACATAAACAGGATGCACATGAATATTGAATCATATTTTGTGCAGTTTCATGTCAATTCCATTTAAGTTCCAGGTTACAGTGCAACAAAATGCGGAAAGGTTCAAGGACAATGAGTACTTATACAAGCCAATGTATCATAATCATGATAATTTATTAAGTTTTTTCTTAATGGTTAAATAAAGATAAACCCAAGTCCCCGATTTATAAACACCACTGGAAGGAAAAAAAAAATTTTTTTTCAACATTCTTCAAGTAAACGTTTGTTATCTCTGTTTCTTGCTGAAAAAATTATGGTTAACTAAATACATTAAAAGCCTATCCATTCCATATCCTCTGTGGTTTTTAAAGGCAAAAGTATGGAGGTTTAAAACTCAGCAAACAGTTAATCAGAACATTTCATATCAATAGTTCGAAATTAGGAGGAACATGTTTAAGCTTAGCCTCATAAGGAGCAATAAGTTTAAAGGAAGAAAGGAGATATAAAACAGGGCAAATTGGAATGACAATTTCACCAGAGCTTTTTTTTAATTTTATTTTTATTTTCTCATCTCATCTCATTATCTGTAGCTGCTTTACCCTGTTCTACAGGGTCGCAGGCAAGCTGGAGCCTATCCCAGCTGACTACGGGCGAAAGGCGGGGTACACCCTGGACAAGTCGCCAGGTCATCACAGGGCTGACACATAGACACAGACAACCATTCACACCTACGGTCAATTTAGAGTCACCAGTTAACCTAACCTGCATGTCTTTGGACTGTGGGGGAAACCGGAGCACCCGGAGGAAACCCACGTGGACACGAGGAGAACATGCAAACGCCACACAGAAAGGCCCTCGCCGGCCACGGGGCTCAAACCCGGACCTTCTTGCTGCGAAGCGACAGCGCTAACCACTACACCACCGTGCCGCCCATTTTTATTTTCTTTCTTTTTCAATTTTCATTTTATCTGTGTGTTTGTGTAGTTTGATGTTTGTTTGAGTGTTTTTGTCCGCCGGTTGTGGTGTAGCTCCGGACCCAGTTTGGGCATCGGTTCCCTCCAGGCCTTGGTTCACCGTGGGTGATGCCTGCGCCCCCAGCTGTGGACTGCAGTGAGCTCGTTGCTCATTTTACATCGTGGTTGTCCAGCGCTCTGCGCTTTAACGCTTGGCGTGATGTTCCGAGCGATGTTGCTCGGTGGCGTCGCGGCGGCTGTGCAGGCGGTTTGGGACACACCAGTGTTCTGGGTGGTGGACTTCTCTGCTCGCTTTGTGGATCCATGGCGTGGTGTTCGAGCGATGTTGCTGACGGCGTCACGGCGGCAGTGCTGGAGATGTGGGACTCGTTTTCATGTGCCTTTTGGTGGGACTGTAGCTGCTACACCACTGGAATTACATCTTGACCCCTACTTGGTGGACTTTTTACTTTTTTTTATTATTTATTTATTTATTTATTATTGTTTTTTTTTTCTTCTTTGTCTATAATTGTAAAGCGTCCTTGGGTTTCTTGAAAGGCGCTATATAAATGTAACTTATTATTATTATTATTTCACTGAATGTAATTTGAATAAAATTGAATAGCTGATAAGCACTTTTTGTTGGATTGGATATGTGACAGAGACTCAAAATACATTTTTAATTCAATTAAAAATAATGGGAATGAGAATTGGTTGTCTTGGACATTTTGACTTTATGTATATGGAATTTACCTAGTAATATAAAGAGATTAATTATATTAAATTTATTATTGTGTGAGAAAGTGCCAAAATAATGATTTTTGCTGCCCATTGCAGATATCTGTGTGTCCTTGTCTGCTATGCTTGCATGGATGGTTTGTTTATATTATAGCTACAGTGGGGCAAAAAAGTATTTAGTCAGTCACCAATTGTGCAAGTTCTCCCACTTAAAAAGATGAGAGAGGCCTGTAATTTTCATCATAGGTACACTTCAACTATGAGAGACAAAATGAGAAAAAAAATCCAGAAAATCACATTGTCTGATTTTTAAAGAATTTATTTGCAAATTATGGTGGAAAATAAGTATTTGGTCAATAACAAAAGTTCATCTCAATACTTTGTTATATACCCTTTGTTGGCAATGACAGAGGTCAAATGTTTTCTGTAAGTCTTCACAAGGTTTTCACACACTGTTGCTGGTATTTTGGCCCATTCCTCCATGCAGATCTCCTCTAGAGCAGTGATGTTTTGGGGCTGTCACTGGGCAACACGGACTTTCAACTCCCTCCAAAGATTTTCTATGGGGTTGAGATCTGGAGACTGGCTAGGCCACTCCAGGACCTTGAAATGCTTCTTACGAAGCCACTCCTTCGTTGCCCGGGCGGTGTGTTTGGGATCATTGTCATGCTGAAAGACCCAGCCACGTTTCATCTTCAATGCCCTTGCTGATGGAAGGAGGTTTTCACTCAAAATCTCACGATACATGGCCCCATTCATTCTTTCCTTTACACGGATCAGTCGTCCTGGTCCCTTTGCAGAAAAACAGCCCCAAAGCATGATGTTTCCACCCCCATGCTTCACAGTAGGTATGGTGTTCTTTGGATGCAACTCAGCATTCTTTCTCCTCCAAACACGACAAGTTGAGTTTTTACCAAAAAGTTCTATTTTGGTTTCATCTGACCATATGACATTCTCCCAATCCTCTTCTGGATCATCCAAATGCTCTCTAGCAAACTTCAGACGGGCCTGGACATGTACTGGCTCAAGCAGGGGGACACGTCTGGCACTGCAGGATTTGAGTCCCTGGCGGCGTAGTGTGTTACTGATGGTAGCCTTTGTTACTTTGGTCCCAGCTCTCTGCAGGTCATTCACTAGGTCCCCCCGTGTGGTTCTGGGATTTTTGCTCACCGTTCTTGTGATCATTTTGATCCCACGGGGTGAGATCTTGCGTGGAGCCCCAGATCGAGGGAGATTATCAGTGGTCTTGTATGTCTTCCATTTTCTAATAATTGCTCCCACAGTTGATTTCTTCACACCAAGCTGCTTACCTATTGCAGATTCAGTCTTCCCAGCCTGGTGCAGGTCTACAATTTTGTTTCTCGTGTCCTTTGACAGCTCTTTGGTCTTGGCCATAGTGGCGTTTGGAGTGTGACTGTTTGAGGTTGTGGACAGGTGTCTTTTATACTGATAACGAGTTCAAACAGGTGCCATTAATACAGGTAACGAGTGGAGGACAGAGGAGCCTCTTAAAGAAGTTGTTACAGGTCTGTGAGAACCAGAAATCTTGCTTGTTTGTAGGTGACCAAATACTTATTTTACCGAGGAATTTACCAATTAATTCATTAAAAATCCTACAATGTGATTTCCTGGATTCTTTCCCCCCATTCTGTCTCTCATAGTTGAAGTGTACCTATGATGAAAATTACAGGCCTCTCTCATCTTTTTAAGCGGGAGAACTTGCACAATTGGTGGCTGACTAAATACTTTTTTGCCCCACTGTATCTGTAACAGTCTGGGAGCCCTTATCTCAATGTTGACCGAGAAAGGAGACAGAGCATATTGCTATGGAACAATTATTCAACATATTATATTTATAATAGGACGACAATTATTCAAAAAATGTCAAAAATGAAGTAAAAAGCGGGTTACTCGCTGTTGAACTAATTGCATGTTTCCCAGACACATGTCTCGCTAAAACACGTCAGAAACAGGAGTATATAGGATATTTAAAGGTTAGAGTAGAGTAGAGTAGAGTAGAGTAGAGTAGAGTAGAGTAGAGTAGAGTAACTTTATTGATCCCCAGAGGGAAATTAAAGTGTCAAGTAGCTTACACAAATATACAAAAAAAAAAAAACATATTAAGATACAGAGAGGGAAGAAATTACACTAGATCAACATTACACTAAATTACACTAAATCAACACTAAATTACTCTAATTCAACAAAGAGCAAAAACTTCTAGTATGGTGCAAAGAGATATATTAAAGTAAAACATTAAGTGAACAAATAACAAGTAAACAAATAGCAAGTGTCAGCCATGATAGAGGGGATGCTTCTCAATTGTAACAGTAAAAGTCCAGTGAAGAAAGTATTGCACAGTCAAAAAACCCACCCACACACGCCCACATACATACACACCACACACACACACACACACACACACACACACACACACACACACACACACACACACACACACACACAGGGATTACAGTGAACAAGAACAGACTTATCAATTTTCACAGTGAGAAATCCAGTGAAAAGTGTATTGCACAGTATACACACACACACACACACACACACACACACACACACACACACACACACACACACACACACAACAAGCATAGAAGCCTGGAATAAATGGAGGACATGAGTGTTAGGCAGAATTACATATGATTAATAAAAATACCACTACACGATCAGTTTTAAAATGTTTTAGATCAACATTAGGTTAAACATTAACCTTTTCAGCATTTCCATTCACAAGTAGGGTAAATATATTTGATGCCTTTTATTACACTTTTTCCATATCTGTTCTATTCTAGGTGATGAACAGATGAGGCATGTTGAATAAACTTGTGTTTTATTACACGTTACACTGGACAGTACGGAAGCGTATTAGGGCCACTTGGAGAAAATATTTTTTTCTAAATTCCGAGATTAAAAGTCGGAAATTTCAAGAAAAAACTTGAAATTTTCGAGATTAAAAGTCGAAATCTTCGAGATTAAAAGTCGAAATTATGACATACAAAGAACGCATGCTCTAACTGCTGCCATGGCAACGAATGGCCACCGGAAAGGGAAGTCGTGGAAAGCGGCTGCCAACCGGCCTGGCCCTGAACATGTGAACTTAGCGACGCTGACTCTGAATGCAAGACACAAGGGATGCAGTTGAAAGGTAAGATTATCATTCTGTTCTGTTTGATGTTACATTGCATTGCGGATATGGTTAAGGGTACGCAATATCAATTAGGATCAGAAGTGACACTCACTACCATGCAGGCTGCATGCTACAAGCACAAGGCGTACTGCTAGTTTAGAAACCTGGACATGACACTACCCTTATGGCCCTTTTCCACTACCCTTTTTCAGCTCACTTCAGCTCGCTTCAGCTCACTTCAGCCCGACACGGCTCGCGTTTCGACTACCAAAAACCAGCACGACTCAGCTCGCTTCAGCCCTGCTTAGCCCCTAAAACTCGCACCGTTTTGGAGTGGGGCTGAAGCGAGCCAAAGCGAGCCGACTGAGGCTAGGGGCGTGAGGAGACACTCCCCTGTGCACTGATTGGTGAGGAGGAGTGTCCTCACATGCCCCGCGAGCACGCTGGGATCTGTAAACACCGTAAACCCGGAAGAAGAAGAATTACGAGAATTTCTGAAGCCTTATGCGCCTCGCCTCATCTATACGCTCTTGCCAGTATCTGTTGGCGTTGTCGGTGACAACAAGCCACAGCACCAAGACCAGCAACACTAACGACTCCATGTCCTCCAGGTTTATTGTTTACTATTCGGGTCGTGAGACTACCGCTTAAAAGTTCACTGATGTCACTGTTTGCGCTGCTTAACGACATCACGTAACGTCCACCCACTTTCGCTAACTCCACCCAATGTGTCCACCCACTTCCAGCCAGCACGGTTCAGTGCGGTTGTAGTCGAAATGCAACTCCAACAGCCCCGCTCGGCTTGACTCAGCCCAACTCAGCACGGCACGGCTCAGCCCTGTTTGTAGTGGAAAAGCGGCATTAGTAGCCTATCATGTCCGAGCGCTAAACGTTTGTGCGCACAGTGAAACGACACACTTGGTGTCCGTATAATGACTGCAGAAACCCGTTTAATCTAGCTAGTATTGATAATATTATGCTAACTCCACTACAGTAGGCCTGAGCCTCGTCTGTAGAGCAGAAGGGTTTCCAAGTCACCTCTAATATTTCAATCTAGAGACATCAAACATATAATTTGCCTCGGCAGGCTAGATGAATAATTCCACTTGTACCTACCTGAAGTGTCATGAGTCCAGAAGTTAAATTCCTATTAAACGTTTTCTGGTGAGATTAGCCCACTGAATTGTTTTCGTTTTGGATTAATTGGCTATGAAAGTAGCTTAATCAAGGAAGATAACGTTAGCCTAAATTTGGGCTCAGCATGGGATGACTTTTGATGTTATCAGGGAAGCCTGTGGGGATAAGATGGAACAGGCATATCTGTCCATACAATGTGATAGTAAAATATTGTGATTTCTACAGAAAGTATCATATGTGAACGTTCTTTTATGACTTTTCTCAGTTTAACGCACTGATTTTCATATTTTCCTGTATGAAGTAGTTATCACACATGAAAATTAAATACATGATGTCAGAAGCACTTTGCAAATATTATCTGGTGCTACTCAAATTCTTCAGTGTTATAATTTAATGCACTTGATCTGAGAATTAATAATGTATATATTTATTGTAGATTGATTCCAGCATCATAAACCTAATGACAGATGACCAGCTAAGGGAATATCTGCCTTCCTATGGTGACCGACTGGCTGTTTTTGGATACTGCAGACGGAAGGAAAAAGAACCCAGAAGTCACAAGTCAAAGGTCTTTGAGCGGCTTAAAGCAAAGATTGCAGGGAAAAAAGCTGATCGTGTGTCTGAGAGTGAGTGTCAAACCACAGCAAGAAATGCTCAGAAGAATGAGAGAAAAATTGAATTGGGATGGTTGCATTTTAGGAACGGGGAATTTGTGCAGGTACGAACCAAAAAAGGAGGTGGAACCAGAAAAATGAGTGTTCAGAAGGAAAGTAAAAAAATCAGACTTGATTGATAAAGCTGTGCAGTTGTTTTTTCCAGGTGGAAGAAATGCAGAGGGGAAGCTTGATGATTTTGACTGCGAGTTAACTGACTTTCAGCAGCATTCACTAGATGTTAGTGTCACTGCCTTGTTGACCACTTTTTTTTTTGTATTTTGTTTTTGAGTTTACTTTACACACTTTAAGTGGCATGAACTTTAAGTGGTATGCTGCAGGGAATTGTGAATACCTGTTGTGTGTTTTAAGGACAACAAAATGCCTTCTAATAATGGATTAGGCCTACTGTTGTTGTTTTGTCTGCCTGGGAAGAGTTATTATCAGCAGAAAATTCCAGTTATCTTTATAAATAATTTCAGATGAGATGCCATGGATTTTAGTCGGAATTACCAATGTATGACTACTTGTTTACATTTCTCATGGCAACCACTGTTTTACTCCATACAGTTGCTGTTTACAAAAAAAAAAAAAACCCTTACTTTTGAATGCTTCCTTCTGTACTTCTGTAAAGATTTTAAGGTGGCATTACAGTTCCAATGAAATTATATAGTTTTGCATTCTTTGTATTGTGATCTTTTAAATATCTGAATAAATAATTCAGTTAAAACGTTAGGATTTTGCATTTTTATTCATATTTGCAAATGTTAAATGGTAGAACAAAACAACTTGACTGCTAATACATTTGATGTGAAAATAAGAAGCTACATCTTTTAACCTCCTAGGGCTTAGCGGTCACATGCGTGGACAGCACTTTATGGAAATTCGGAACAAGAATCCACATATGTGGACATACTTTTTCTCTAAAAGTACATCTTATCAAAAGATAATGCTTAGTTTTTATTCTAAATCAGGTTCTAATAAGCCCAAATAGCAAAGAGAAATAAAAAATGCAAGTAAAAAAACAGCTTGGGCCTTAGGAGGTTAAAGCAGGTATTACAAGTAAAAAAACATTTTAATTGGCAATCAGTTAAACTGCAATATTTCAAATTGTGAATAAAATGGGCAAAGGAAAAAACAAAGACATCTCTGAAATGGCCTGTGCCTGTTGAGGTATCCACGACCATGGCAACCTTGACATCATGTGTATGTGTATCTTGTTGTGGATGTTATGGGATGCTTGAATACAGTACTATCTCATCTTACAACAGGTGACAAGACCGCATCCAATAAAATTAATGATTTACACCAAGATCATTGTTTATCAGCTGTCTGAGTGTGAGATACAGGTTAACTGTTTCAAACACATTTGTTAATGACAGATTATGCTCTGACATTAGGTCCACACAAATGTGAAACACATCACATGGAAAGTCTTTGAACATACACTCTTCAAGGCAGACTTCAACTTTCTCCAGGTCCACATTCTGCAAATCGTCTCTGCCTCCGTACAGCTGAGGGACTGCATGTAATATGGAGGGACGTCCATGAGGTGAACGAGAGTTGTGGACTTGATGGACTCTGGTCATTCCAAGTCGATACAACCCCATCAACTTCTTCCTAGAGATCAGACATAATATTCAGTATATAAATTCTGTATTACAGTTTCAGTAACAGTATCCTGATTATTTAAGATGGAGTGGTTGAAATGGTTTCATTTGGGTGGGAGAGGGGGTGGGCACAATACAAACAAACCAGGAGCAGGGGTGTTGAAGTGGGAGGCAAAGTGGGATTCATTATCCAGGACCCAGTAGTAGGGGCCCTGGGCTAGGGATGGGACGGTTTTTTTAGGCCGAGGCACTATTGTGTAATGCCATGTGTAACAAATTCTCAGATCAAGTGCATTAAATTATAACACTGAAGAATTTGAGTAGCACCAGATAATATTTGCAAAGTGCTTCTGACATCATGTATTTAATTTTCATGTGTGATAACTACTTCATACAGGAAAATATGAAAATCAGTGCGTTAAACTGAGAAAAGTCATAACAGAACGTTCACGTATGATACTTTCTGTAGAATTCACAATATTTTACTATCACATTGTATGGACAGATATGCCTGTTCCATCTTATCCCCACAGGCTTCCCTGATAACATCAAAAGTCATCCCATGCTGAGCCCAAATTTAGGCTAACGTTATCTTCTTTGATTAAACTACTTTCATAGCCAATTAATCCAAAACGAAAACAATTCAGTGGGCTAATCTCACCAGAAAACGTTTAATAGGAATTTAACTCCTGGACTCATGACACTTCAGGTACAAGTGGAATTATTCATCTAGCCTGCCGAGGCAAATTATATGTTTGATGTCTCTAGATTGAAATATTAGAGGTGACTTGGAAACCCTTCTGCTCTACAGACGAGGCTTAGGCCTACTGTTAGCATAATATTAGCAATACTAGCTAAATGAAACGGGTTTCTGCAGTCATTATACGGACACCAAGTGTGTCGTTTCACTGTACGCACAAACGTTTAGCACTCGGACATGATCGGCTACTAAGGGTAGTGTCATGTCCACGTTTCTAAACTAGCAGTAGGCCTTGTGCTTGTAGCATGCAGCCTGCATGGTAGTAAGTGTCACTTCTGGTCCTAATTGATATTGCGTACCCTTAACCATATCCGCAATGCAATGTAACATCAGAATGATAATAATGATACCTTTCAACTGCATCCCTTGTGTCTTGCATTCAGAGTCAACGTCGCTAAATTCACATGTTCAGGGTCAGGCCGGTTGGCAGCCGCTTTCCACGACTTCCCTTTCCGGTGGCCATTCGTTGCCATGGCAGCAGCTAGAGCATGCGTTCTTTCATTATCTCATTATCTCTAGCCGCTTTATCCTTCTACAGGGTCGCAGGCGAGCTGGAGCCTATCCCAGCTGACTACGGGCGAAAGGCGGGGTACACCCTGGACAAGTCGCCAGGTCATCACAGGGCTGACACATAGACACAGACAACCATTCACACTCACATTCACACCTACAGTCAATTTAGAGTCACCAGTTAACCTAACCTGCATGTCTTTGGATTGTGGGGGAAACCGGAGCACCCGGAGGAAACCCACGCGGACACGGGGAGAACATGCAAACTCCACACAGAAAGGCCCTCGCCGGCCCCGGGGCTCGAACCCAGGACCTTCTTGCTGTGAGGCGACAGCGCTAACCACTACACCACCGTGCCGCCCCGCATGCGTTCTTTGTATGTCATAATTTCGATTTTTAATCTCGAAGATTTCGACTTTTTTTCTCGAAGATTTCGACTTTTAATCTCGGAATTTCGAGTTTTTTCTTGAAATTTCCGACTTTTAATCTCGGAATTTAGAAAAAAAATATTTTCTCCAAGTGGCCCTAATATGCTTCCGTAGGACAGCGGCGTGTCCAGCATACAAAACATTTCCTGCTTCTCGTTTATCTAGTGCGCATGCCTAGCTAACAAGCATTATGGGAACTGGAGTTCTAATGTTATTAACACAACACAATTTTGCCGTCACATACTTCTGTCTTAGTTTTAACTACTTCGTATTCATCATTTATAAGATCTAGACATGAAACTGCATTAATATCTGCACTATTAATTATTAAAACACATTAATAGTCTTGTAGAGTGCTCGCGGACCACTCGTGAATTTCCAGTTACAAGTTTCGGACTATCGACACACAATGAATATAAAATACAGATGATCTACTCACCAAACGCTGAAACTAATTGATTAAGAAGCAGATTTTCCCTCTGATGATTCCATTCTGTGTTAAGGGAAGAGAATCTCTAACAGTGATGAGATTCACAAACGATTCGGATCTTCTTCGGGACGAAACATAAAAATGACTCGATCGAGCGAATCGATACAGACGCATGGACTGCATTTGTTGAGTTCATGCACACGTAATGGTTCGAGGAAAGTTCATACTTTAATTTCATGCAGCATGAAAGTGTGATTATTGTTTGCAATTTGAAAACAGGAATACAAATAAGGTTTCCGTAGTTTCTGAGTCAAGAATCAAGTAAATTGATTCACACGCATGCGAGTTTGTTCTAAAGAATCGATTCAGTGAAGCTTTCGTTGAGATTAAAATGCACAATATACAGAATGTCCGTATTTTATACGGATTTGATTCAATAAACATAGTATACGGGCGTACAAATAAAGTTATACGGATTCTTTTTTTAAAAAAATCCACTTCAATATTTGTTTAGAGCTATAATCAATTCCCACGATGATAAAAGAGCTCATAACATTTACACTTTGTGGTTTTTTGTCAAACATTGAAGCTTTGTATTCATTCTTAAAGTTTGTTATTGAATAAAAAGTACCTGGGATATATCATTGTTAATTATCATTCAAATTTTAGGTAAATTATTTTAATTTGCATCTTATAAGGATTTTATAAGGGAAATAAGGATTTTGGAAGTTGGTTATGGGCAATTCCATGTAAATGTCAACCTCACCATGCAAAAATAAAGCAACATGTAATACATCAAAACCACTCCCAGAGATCTCACCTAGGCCTGCATTTTACAGATGTGAATAAGTTGAACCAATTTGTAACCAACCTAATGTCACTGTCAGTCTTTCTTTCTTAATGTAAAACCCAAGCTAAAATCAACTTTGATCATGGACAATTCTATATTATTGCCACAAGCCACAGAAATGTATGCCAAAATCCACAAAACAGCAAAACAATAGCCATCCTAAATATTATTTAAGAACTTTGATAGTTTTAGCTGATATTTAGAGAGTTTTTCAAAGGGTTATGGTGGTTAAATTGCTGATTTTCTAAACATATGCCATGTCTATTTCAGATGCGTCACATCCATAACGGAATTATGTCACATCCATAACGCTGATTTTTTCTTCCTAGATTCTGCTTGAAATAGAAAATATTTTAAACAAAGGCTTTTTTATTTTCAGCTAAGACTCCTTTATTAAATGCATGCCTGCATTTGGATATTATGTTTGCAATTTCACAGAGTTTGATGAATATGTGTAGTCACCCTGGAAATGGGGTATTTTTTCCGTCACATCCATAACGCATGTCTTTTTTGGCATTTTCTAGAGTTCTAAATGTACTATGGGAATTCCTTTTTTCCCATGACTTCTCCAATATGAGAGGTCTTAAAAATATACAACAAATTTTAAAATACTGGAAAGGAATAAAAATTAACTAGGTCAGTTGTTGCCATTTTGAGTCCAAATGTCACATCCATAACGCTGGAATTGCTCTTATACAGGTTTGATTGACCAAAGGTTTGACATTTATGCACACCAGGAACACTGTTCTAACTGTTCATGTCCAGAGTACTGATTTATTGTTTCATTATTTTGTGCATATCCAGTAATGCCATATATAAATGCTGAAACAATTAAAAAATAGAATATACATTACACAGCTCCTAGAGATTGCAAATACCTGAATGAGGATAAATCAAAAACTGAGGCTGGGATTCAATCCAGCCGGCCAAATTGTCTAGAATTTGTGTAGAATGCTAAACCACAGCAATTCATCCAATCCCGTGGGTTTTTCTCGGGGTCTGGGTACCTTAATACAATTTCCCCTCCCATTGGTGACACGAAAGGAAATGGTCTCGAGATTAATTATTATGGGTTTAACTCAAAGCGCGCTCTTCACGTAAACAAATTACAAGGATAACCTTCCCGTAAACAAATTACGAGGATAACAAAATCTTCCCGTGGCTCTTCCACGAGGATAACCAATCTTCCCGTAAATCAATTACGAGGATAAACCAAACAAAAATCTTCCTGTAAACCAATTACGAGGATAACCAAACAAAATCTTCCCGTAAACAAATTACGAGGATAAACAAATCGTCCCATGAAAGCATTCATGAGGATAAACAAATAAACAAACCATCCCGTGACAACTATGTCACGGGGATAAACAAATTTCGGATACTACCAACCAGGCGGAAGTCCCTCAGACTTACCCAGTCAGCAGTATCCCGGACAAGCCCCCAAATTGTTAGGTTTTCTTCACCTCTGGCCCTCACCATCTCGAGATCAGTTCCCCTGTGTCACCCAGAGCTCTGGGGGTTGAATCGCAGAAAAAAGACAGGAAGTACACAAGGTAGTTCACATCTTTATTTGCAAGTCTCCCCAATTAGACAAGAATACAGAGGGTTATTATATGTGGGTGTTATCTGGATGAAATGACATCACTGTTTGATATCTGTCTATGTGTGTGTGTCTGTGTGTGAATGAAACCTTCAATCATAAGCAAAATAATATTTCAGCAATTCAGCAATTTCAATATTTACGCACGTCAAAGCGTGCGAGATGTTTTTACGACAATGTTTTAAACAAAGACGATGTTTATGTCTAGTCTAGCAAAGAAGTGCTAGACTAGCACTTCACTGGAGGAAGGTCAGGTTACACAGGAACTGTTCTAAAATAATAAAGGATCTTTAAAAAGCTCTAAAATATTAAAATCATAAAGTCTTAACACTTTGTGCAGCAATAAGGCTAATATAAAACTATAAAACTATAAAACTAACATGAATCACTTAATGCAGCTTTAAATCTAACATTAAATCTAACATTCAATCATTTCAATTTCAAATTCAACACTGAAGAGACTGGTTAAATCTAACAATCCTAAATCACAATCCTAGCTATAAAACTAACTTAAATCATGGCTTTAAATCTAACTTTTAATCCCAAATACACGTTGGCTATGCAGCTGTGGGTGTGTCTGGGTGTGTCTGACATCATTGCAGACCTTGGCGCCATCCAGACACATCTCTGATCAATAATACACATTTCATATCAAAATAAGCAGAATGTTCTAAATGGAATTTTTAAACAATGTCTAGCTGAGACAGAAGGTCATTTTAACTGAACAGAATAAATCCTTACCATGTTGTCACAAATAAATTACTGCCTTCTTGGTCAAGAATAAATACTTACAATTATTTATAAATAAAGGAATAAAATCTTACAATCGTACAACCGGAGCTGTACTACCATGGTCCAGTCATGCACAGCCCAAGAGAGAGCTACAGCAGCTTCCCTTCGAGTCTCCTGGATCTTGGCCAAAAAGAAAAGACCATTTACAGACTCAGAAACTGTCAAAGACTGCATGCTGGCCATAGTGGATGAAGTAATAAATGACGACAAAATTAAAACGAGTGTGACATCAGCTATTAAGAATGTACCCATGTCAGACACCTCAAACATTCGAAGGGTGGAAATTCTTGCCGCAGATGTGTTTGGAACACTGTTGGAAGACCTGAGGAAAACTGAGGTAATGTCTATAGCTGTAGATGAGTCCACAGACAAAACGGATACCGCACAGTTGTGCATATATGTCCGTTTTTTTGATGGGAATTGCTTCCGAGAGGAACTGCTTGGTCTACTGCCGCTAGAAGGGCACACAACTGGCGAGATACTGTTTAAGAAAATTTCAGCTTTTTTCAAAGACAATGGTCTGGATATGAAGTGTGTGTGTATGCTTGTGACTGATGGGGCACCATCTATGGCAGGAAAAGTGAATGGTTTGGCAGCACGTTGGTCTGCTGTTACACCAAGGATGATATCCTTGCACTGCATTGTGCATCAGACGGCGCTGTGCGCAAAACTAAGTGGGGAGCTTAAAACGACAATGGACAGCGTGATGGCAATAATTCATTTTATCCGCTCCACATCAAGCCTCCAACACCGCTTATTCCGCATGCTGCTGTCAGAAATGTCCGCTGAGCACCACGACCTGCTTCTCCACAATGACATCAGGTGGCTGTCCAAAGGCAGAGCACTGGAGTGTTTCTGCAATCTCAGAGAGGGGATCACAACTTTTCTCCGCAGCAGCAAGCAGAAAAAGGCAGAAACACACTTAAATCGCATACTGGACGACAACTTCATGGCCCATGTCTGCTTTCTGAGCGACATATTCAAACACCTCAACAACCTAAATCTGGGACTACAAGGCAGAGACAAAACTGTCACTGAACTTGTGGAACAGACGCGCGCATTCCAAGTCAAACTGGACCTTTTCGCGACTGACTTGACCACAGGCCGAATGCTGCATTTTCCGACACTCCGCAACTGCATCTCATCCCCAGCACAGATCGCGGATACGATGAAATAATTTATTGCGAGGTTGAAAGAGAACTTTGTGGGTCGATTTGATGGACTTCCTCTGCCCACAGAGGTGATGGACTTTGCCAGAGACCCGTTCACCGCTGCAACAGGAGGGGACTTATCCACCAGAGCAAAGGAAGTGGTCCCTTCCATTGACAAGGGGAAATTAATTCTCGAGCTAGTTGACATTCAGTCCTCCATAATCATGGCACGGGAGCTTCGCACTCATGGGTCTGCAAAGTTTTGGACTGATGTCAATGTCCATCAGTTCCCTAATGTTAGGAAAGTAGCAGTTATCATGCTCAGTATGTTTGGATCAACATACACCTGTGAATCAAGTTTTTTACACATGAACTCAATAAAAAGCAGCTCTCGCTGCTCTCTGACTGACAGCACTCTTCACCACTGCCTTTGGATTGCATTAAC
Organism: Neoarius graeffei; assembly: GCF_027579695.1. Lineage (NCBI taxonomy): Eukaryota > Metazoa > Chordata > Actinopteri > Siluriformes > Ariidae > Neoarius > Neoarius graeffei. The sequence goes on from NC_083590.1 coordinate 6,852,350, forward strand.
ATCATATGAGCCAAAAGTCAGTGCTCTTGTTCAGAACAAAAAAATGTCACTTCTCCCACTAAGAAGGTAATCAGATTATAGATATAGATTACATATAGAGACAATAGTAATCACCAAATTAATTTAATTTGGTCATAATGTTATGGCTGATCGGTGTATGTGGGATGTGTAACAAAGCCATGCCTAATCACACGTGTTCCCTCAGTGTGCAGTAGTAGATGTTGTATTCATGTGTTATTTACTGTTAGTTACTGTTATCACTTGTTGTGGTTTATGCACTGATAGCTTTGATAGAATTGATGGTTCCTTTTAATTCTGTTACATGCACTTTGTGATGTGCCTGGGTCATATATAACCAAAATGTTTATTTTGTTTAAAAATGTATACTGGTGTTATTTGTAATACTTTGCACTATTTAATTATATGTACCTTGACATGTTTCTGGGTAAGATGTGAGAACATTTTTTATTTTATTCCAAAAGGGAAACAAACATGACTGTTAATGTGCACTAGTTTGCTTTTATGCACTTTGAGATGTTCTTCAGTCAGGTATGACCAATGTTTATTTTTTATTTCAAAAGTGGAAAAAAGGGTTGCTACTGCCAAAGATTTTGCTTAGTTATAGCTGTTTTATTTTTGTATGTACTTTTGATGTGCCTGTGTTAGATGTGACCACATTTAAGAAGGAAACAATGAATAAATATTACTTGGTTTTCAATACATTCATTCGTGTTATTACCTGCTGCTTACTGGCTGCCGAGAATATCTGGCCCAGCTCAATATCTTGGTTTGAAAATTTGGTCCAACTAAATTTGTAATTGAATAGCCCTGGTGTAGTGCATTGCTTGAAATGCTGAAGCTAATGCTAATGTGCAGGTTAAGGCCAGCTATGGCTGCAGCCTTGGTGAAGGGCACACGCCACTTGTAAACAATAAGTTCACGGGTTAAAGCGGCAAGCTACGAGTCAGCCATGTTTATTATTTCAGTTTGTGTTCAGTTGTGTAAATGTGAACTAGTTTAACTGCAAGAGAGATTTATTCTGTTATATTAAGTGAGAACTTAATGTACTTCATGTACTTTATGTACAGTTAAAGAAAATACTCTTTTGATGAGAGATAATGAAGATGTGTGTTTGAGATATATGCTGATGATAAACTAGCGGTGACATGCTCTGGTGATGGCGATGCATTCTTATGCCAGACAGTTGCTCATAAAGTAGCTAGTCTCTACAACCTCAAAGGGTACAATCTAAGACAAGCCTGTCGAGAAGTGATTTACGAGGTTCTGGATACAAAATGTGCAGGAATCATTGCTGTTGACCACAAAGGTGAAGCTGTAGTTGAAACAAATGCTGGGGTAATGTTTGTTGCATCACTGAACAGTGGTGTTGCTTGAGCTGAAGGTTTAAGACCCATGATGAACTATGCAAATGTGATTTGGGAAACTGATGAGCTCATAGCTTATTTGCATGCTGAACCATGGACCCCAGGAACAACCATTCTCACTCGAAAGGCCTTAAATGGACCAAGGAGCATTTTTCAGTTAACTGTGCCTGACTATGTGGCAATGTTATTAAGGGCACAAACAGTTGCTAACTTGCTTTGTGAGAAACTAGGAGTGTACCGCTGTGCCCTTGTGTTTAGACCCCAAATAGACAAGCCTGCTCTTATCAAAATCCTACCTCTTTATGGCCTAGAACCCAACTGGGAGGCTTACCTTGCCAGGGAAGAGGAATTCCACATACATGACCCTGGTTATTGCAGTTCAAAGAGTGGTCCACATTGTGAGGATGCAATCCTTGACCAAGTCCAGGCAAAGATCAGAGCTCAGCTCCCAACCCCCAATGCTCCATCTTACTGTGATTTCCATGGAGATCCATCTCAGGGTGGACTTTTTTCACGCATTGTGAGAGGGGAGAAACAACACTGGCGTGTCTGGGAAGATGATCAACATGTAGCCTTTCTTACCCCATTCCCTAATGCACCTGGCCTTACTGTTGTGGTGCCAAGACGACCGCTATCAAGTGACATCTTCCGGCTAGACAAGAATGACTACACAGCCCTCATCTTGGCTGCATGGAAAGTAGCTCAACTTCTGGAAGAGGGAATGGTTGCTACAGTTGTGGCCCTCATATTTGAGGGTTTGGAAATCAACTATGCTCATGTCAAGTTAATTCCAATTGTCACAAAATCAGGTGAAATGCCTCCCACTGTGCCTCCTCAGTTCCGCCCAATCTATCCCGGATATATCACATCTGTCGATGGTCCCCCAGCAAGTGCAGATGCTCTTAAGGAGATCCACACCAAAATTACAAAGATAACACCACCTCGCACTTGGGAAACACTTCAAAGCCACTCCATATTAGCCATCAAGAGCCAGTGGTACTGCAATCTCTTTCAGATCCAAAATACTGTCTTCCACAGTACGGTTGATTACTTCAGTAACAAATGTAAGTACTCCTATGCTCTGACACCAATCACAACTGACACCATTTCTTTGCCAATGGGCCTAGGATCTGATTCTGAGCCTGTATTTGTCAATATGCTAGGCCAAGATGTGTACTTGGCTGACTCCATGCAGTTTGTGCTAGAATACTTCTTACGATTTCAAGAGGGGCTTCCAGGTACCTACTATGTGTCTCCCAGTTTTCGAGGAGAGGACCCTGATGCTACTCATCTGAATCAGTTCTACCATGTTGAGTGTGAGCTGCTTGGTGACATGGATGCAGCTATAAGCATAGCAGAAAGCTATGTGGTCCATTTGACTAAAGCAATGTTAAAAAAAAAAAATCACTCAAAGATGATCCTAAGTACAGCAGGCAGGCTGTCTCATGCACAGGATCTGGTGAAGAAGATGGAGAAACCACTCCCAAGAGTGACTCTGGAGCAAGCCATTCCAATGATGCCATCTTCTGACTGTATTGAATGGGTACAAGAGGGGCAGTCTCAGTTTGGTAGAAAGCTTACTCGCAAAGGAGAATTAGTCTTGATTGAAAAGTATGGTGGTGCTGTTTGGTTGACAGAAATGGATCACCTCAGTGTGCCCTTCTACCAAGCTTATGTTGAAGGGTCTAGTGAAACCAAAGCAAAAGCAGCCGATTTGCTCTTGGGGTTGGGGGACACGGTAGGGCTTGGGGAACGACACTCCACCCCTGAGATGGTACAAGAAGCCTTACGACACCATGCTGTGCCAGAGGAATCATACAAATGGTACATCAATATGAGAAAAACCATACCTTTGTTGACAAGTGGCTGGGGTATGGGTACAGAAAGATACCTGTGTTGGTTGCTCCATCACAATGATGTTAGAGACATGCAGATCATCCCCAGAATGAAAGCCAAGAAATACATGCCTTAAACAAAAAAATATATTATTCAGTAAATTGTAAAAAATGCATTTTAATAGCAAGGCTTTGGTATTTAGTTATAAAGAAATATACAGTACTCTTGTAGCAGTTACACAATTCCTCTTGTATTTTGTTTTGAAAAGCAATGGTATTTCATTTTATTAACGTACTTGATTCAGTAAACACAGGAAATTTCCAGATATTAAAAGAAGTTGATTTTTTTTAATGACCACCTATAGAATTAGAGATTCAAATCCTGTAATGTCCTTTTGGATGTCTTTTAGTTATAGTGCAGTGATGCTCTCGATAAAATAAATCTTATCTTTCTATAAACATGTGTATCTCAGCTTGTACATCTAATCATTCAATAAATCTCAAGCAAGTCAACACGGGCTTTTTGTACGCAGCCTGTGACTTCATCAGTTAGTTTCATTCCTTGACAACTTTTTTTTTTGAATTGTGCAAAAATATGAATAAAACCATTACGCTAACTATAAAGTTTTTCTGTTTTCTGTAAGCTGTTTCATCTGAAATGTAAAGTCGAGATGAGAATTAAATTGTTGGTGTGAAGCCATGAGTTTGTCAATGGGAGTAAAATCCTTCAAATAAGGTCAGCGATTATTTTCATTATCAGTTGGTCACCATCATGAAGAGAGACACATGAGAGACTTTTTTTTAGCTCAGTTTCCATAAGATCCCATTCCTGATGTACATCTCAAACACCATTTACTACTGCCAAGAAAAAAAAAAAATCAAAGTCTCCAGTGATCCCATTTAAACCAACAAATCACTCTTCAATCAATCACTCAGGTCTAAATATAACACACACATCATAATAAAAAGGGTCATGAGGGTTTAATCACATTCTCATGACTGGGACACACACAAATAAAAGAAAAAACTGCTCCTCATTGTTGTGGCAATGTGATCGTTCCAAATTCATCTTAATTCAGGTCCAGTTCACAGCAGGCTGGAAAGAAAACATCTTTCACAATGGATTTAAAACAAAAAACAAAAAAACAAGTATTAAATGTCGAGATCTTTTAGGAGTACAGAGACCTGCTGCGGTTTCATTACAGGAGAAACTGAACTATGGGTTATAAGGATGTGGACAGAAAAGTTTACTTTAAATCAAAATCAGATGAACGCTAGAACTAGGGATAAAGATAATCAGTAAAAATTAGGGATGTAATGAAAATGTGACAATGCACATCACTGAAATGTGTGATTCACATGGTGGGACTCAGCACTCAATTAATTTTACATCTAACACAGTTACACTGTGGGAACAGCAGTGGAAGCCGGGCATTTTAGCCGATTTTGGAGCTCTATTTCAGGTTAAAATGATCCCTCGGGCTCTGCTACAGAGATCATTATGCTTCAATCGATCTTTTCCCTGGGTCAGAGATTTTGTTTATTGTCTGGGGAAGAATTTATAGATTGATTTATTTTTAAGAAATGGTTAAGCATTGTAGACAATTGTGATTGTTTTCAATATTAAACCTCTCTTCATAGCTTTGATTTTTGTTTTACAGACCAAAATGCAGTGTTTTGCATTGTTTATGATTCAGAAATAAAAAGGACTTTTTTTCTATCATTTTTCTTCAGTCAAGTTTTGTTCCAAATATTCCAAAAACTGATCTGAATCGATTCGTGTATCGTTACAGCCCCAGTAAAAACAACTGGATGCCCTGTTAAAACATTTGAAAAGGTTTGTTTATTTGAGCTATGACTTCCTGTTCATCTCATCTCATTATCTGTAGCCGCTTTATCCTGTTCTACGGGGTCGCAGGCGAGCTGGAGCCTATCCCAGCTGACTACGGGCGAAAGGCGGGGTACACCCTGGACAAGTCGCCAGGTCATCACAGGGCTGACACATAGACACAGACAACCATTCACCTTCACACCTACGGTCAATTTAGAGAGTCACCAGTTAACCTAACCTGCATGTCTTTGGACTGTGGGGGAAACCGGAGCACCCGGAGGAAACCCACGCGGACACGGGGAGAACATGCAAACTCCACACAGAAAGGCCCTCGCCGGCCACGGGGCTCGAACCCAGGACCTTCTTGCTGTGAGGTGACAGCGCTAACCACTACACCACCGTGCCGCCCCGACCTTAGATCTTTTGGTCTCAAAATTAATCAGTTCATGTTTGTCCTAAAGTGCACAAATGGTGAAAGTTTGGTGAAATTCCTTTCATTAGCCTTTGAGATATCGTGTTCACAAGGTTTCGGGACGGACAGACGGACAACCCGAAAACATAATGCCTCCTGCACCTTACAGTGGCGGAGGCATAAAAAAAGAATATAGAGTTCAAACAAACCGATTCGTTCACTTTTAAACACAGTTCAAATGAACCGATTCATTCAGTTTTATTCACTTAAAACAGTTCAAACGAACCGATTCTTTGCTGACTCAAACGTCAAGAGGAACCGAGTGTCATGGCGGCTCAGGTGGAGGCTGTAGTTGGAGCTCAGTGGTTGGCTGAGGCGGTCAGAAACAAGCTCGTGGGTCCGAGTCTGCGGGTTCTGGACGCCTCATGGTACCTCCCGCAACTCAAACGGAACGCGCGTGAGGAGTTCGCGCAGCGTCACATCCCGGGCGCGTCGTTCTTCGATATCGATGAGTGCTGCGACACCTCGTCCCCGTTCGATCACATGCTGCCCGCGGAGCGCGACTTCTCCGAGTACGTGGGGAATCTGGGAATCGGGAACGACACGCACGTGGTCGTGTACGACTGCAGCGACCTGGGCTCGTTCGCGGCGCCGCGCGTGTGGTGGATGTTCCGCTTGTTCGGCCACCGCTCCGTGTCCGTGCTGGACGGCGGGATGAAGAACTGGCTGTGTGAGCGGCACCCGGTCACTGACCTGCCGTCCGCACCGGAGCGCGCGCGCTTCACAGCCCACAAGAACGCGGCGTGGGTGAAGACGTACGAGGACGTCCTGCAGAACCTCACCGACCGGAAGTTCCAGCTGGTCGATGGGAGAGTGGAGGGCCGCTTCCGGGGACTCGAACCCGAACCGCGCGAAGGTAAACAGTGTAGTGTCGCGCGCTCAGCTTTAAACAGCGCGTTAAAGTCACAGTCACGTGATTTTATTTATTTATTTATTTATTTATTTATGGCAGGTCTAATCACCGGCTCTCTCTGATTAGACTGATCGACAGTGTACTGATACCGTGTAGCCGATAGATGGGGCTGCTATGACATGACATGACAGTGCATAGTGTTGTAGGTTCTGCAGTGCAGAAGAATAAAACCTGAGTTCTTGAGAATGGCATCTGGTTTAGCAGCAGTCATTACAGACAGAACCACAGCTCCAAAAGAAGTTGTGTAAAATAATAATAATAATAATAATGATGAAAGCCAGAGACACCGTAAAGGTTTAAAGTGAGAATGTTATTGTGGTTTGAATTTAGTGCAAAAAAAAAAACCCTTTACTCTTGCCCTGTTAAATTTCTGTGCATAATTTGGTAACACCCCTTCTCTCTTAGGTACGGAACCTGGCCACATCCCCGGCAGCATCAACATGCCCTTTCCTTCCTTCATGGAGTCCTCAGGACTGGAGCGTCCGGTGGAGGAGTTGATGGCGATGTTCCGGGATGCAGGCGTCGACCTTCAGAAACCCTTCTGGATAACATGCGGTTCGGGTGTCACAGCGTGCCACATTGCACTCGCAGCGCACCTGTGCGGACACCCAGGTGTGTGCCTGTACGACGGCTCGTGGTCCGAGTGGTTCGCCAGGGCGGCGCCGGAGCACATCATCTCTGAGGGAAAAGGCAAACCGCGAGAGACAAAACAGTGAAGATTTCAGCTTGGGTTGCACGGATATGATGAAAGTGCACAGTGCCTTGTGTATTGCTTTAACTAATTAGCTCTTTGCTTCATCATGTTTTAATTCACATTAATGACAGGAAGTGAAGTCGTATATAGAAGAATCTAGATGAAGGACCCTTCATAGGTCACAAACTGAGCACACTACGTACTGAATTGTTTAAAATACTACACTTGAGGAAACTGTAGCTTTGCTAATCTGCTAAGAATCTGTTGTTTTTGGTGTTAATAAAATTTACCTTAAATGAGATTATTTTCTTAGTATCATTTGATTAATATAAGAAATTGTAATAATAAAGCAAATAAAGAGGAAAATTACATGTTCACGCTGTTTGCTTTCTTATATCCAAAATATTTGTGTACATGATGGTATAAATCTCCAACTGTATAATATCATGAGTGAATATACTGTATGTGGAAGTGTATAAAAGCAGAAAAGAAATTATATATGTGTATATATCAGAGAGAGAGAGAATATTACACAGTGGCACTGAAGTTTTTCTTCGAGTGGTGAGTGTACAGTGGTGCTTGAAGTTTGTGAACCCTTTAGGATTTTCTATATTTCTGCATAAATATGACCTAAAACATCATCAGATTTTCACACAAGTCCTAAAAGTAGATAAAGAGAACCCAGTTAAACAAATGAGACAAAAATATTGGACTTGGTAATTTATTTATTGAGGAAAATGATTCAATATTACATATCTGTGAGTGGCAAAAGTATGTGAACCTTTGTTTTCAGTATCTGGTGTGACCCCCTTGTGCAGCAATAACTGCAACTAAACGTTTGCGGTAAATGTTGATCAGTCCTGCACACCGGCTTGGAGGAATTTTAGCCCATTCCTCCATACAGAACAGCTTCAACTCTGGGATGTTGGTGGGTTTCCTCACATGAACTGCTCACTTCAGGTCCTTCCACAACATTTCCATTGGATTAAGGTCAGGACTTTGACTTGCCTTTCCAAAACATTAACTTTATTCTTCTTTAACCATTCTTTGGTAGAACGACTTGTGTGTTTAGGGTCGTTGTCTTGCTGCATGACCCACCTTCTCTTGAGATTCAGTTCTTGGACAGATGTCCTGACATTTTCCTTTAAGAAGAACAACAACTTTATTCATCACACGCTTGTGAAATTCCTCTCTGCATTTAGCCCATCTGAAGCAGTGAACACACATATGAACAATGCGCACACACACACATACCCAGAGCAGTGGGCAGCCATGCTAACGGAGCCCGGGGAGCAGTTGGGAGTTAGATGCCTCACTCAAGGGCATCTCAGCCCAAGGCCCTCCCATATTAACTGCATGTCTTTGAACTGTGGGGGAAACCGGAGCACCCAGAGGAAACCCATGCAGACACGGGGAGAACATGCAAACTCCACACAGAGAGGCCCCTGCTGGCTGCTGGGCTCAAACCCAGAATCTTCTTGCTGTAAGGCAACCGTGCTAAGCATTACACCACCATGTAAATTCGCTGGGATAATTCAGAAGTCATTGTTCCATCAATGATGGCAAGCCGTCCTGGCCCAGATGGAGCAAAACAGGCTGAAACCATGATACTACCACCACCATGTTTCACAGATGGGATAAGGTTCTTATGCTGGAATGCAGTGTTTTTCTTTCTCCAAACATAACGCTTCCTATTTAAACCAAAAAGTTCTATTTTGGTCTCAGCAAAATACCAGTATCTTCCCCGCTCACAACTTCAATTCCTACCTGCAGTTAGTTCCGATTAACTATTTACTGAACAAAAAAAAGGAATTAAAAAATTTCCATAAATGCTAAATAAACATCTTTCAGGAAAGTTCCTATTATGATTACAAATGTTTTTAAAATCCATTTGTGTGGCATGTCCCCCATGTACAAGTTTTTTTCGTTTCCGTTTGAGAGTACGTCGTGCACATTCTGGCTGCTGCTTCTCACCAGAGCTTTATTTTATTTTATTTTTATTTTCTTTCTTTTTCTGTTTTCATTTTATTTATTTATTTTTTTTTTCTGTGTGTTTTTGTAGTTTGATGTTTATTTCAGTGTTTTGCCCACCGGTTGGTGTAGCTCCGGACCCAGTTTTGGGCGTTGGTTCCCTCCAAGCCTTGGTTAGCTGTGGGTGATGCCTGTGCTCTCAGCTTTGGACTGCAATGAGCTCATTGCTCATTTTACATCGTGGCTGTCCAGCGCTCTGTGCTTTATTGCTTGGCGTGATGTTCTGAGCAATGTTGCTCGGTGGTGTCACAGTGGCTGTGCAGGCGGTTTGGGACACACCAGCACTCTGCGTGGCGGAGCTTCTCTGCTCGCTTTGTGGATCCATGGCGTGGTGTTCGAGCGATGTTGCTGATGGTGTCACGGCGGCGGTGCTGGAGATGTGGGACTCTGTGGCAGCGGGGGCGTGGTCAAGCGCCGGTCTGTGACAGGAGGGGGGAGCCAGGGAAGGTGAGTGGCAGAATCGCTTCACCTGACGGTAATTAACCTGTGTTTTGTGTGTGTTTTCCCAGTAAACCGCTCCCTATTTAAGGAGGCTGAGAGAGAGCAGAGGGAGCGCGACCCGGGATTGGAGGCTGCGTGTGTGTGTCTGTGTGCGTGTGTGCTTACGCCGTAGTTTAAAACTGAAAAGTTATTTAATAAATACGCTTCCTCTACCTCCAGACGTTGTCCTGCCGTCCTCTGTGCTCCACCCACACATTATCCGCGCTACAGTGGTGCCGAAACCCGGGAAAGGTGGAGCATCAGTCCTGCAGCTCCATGGAATCCTCCCCGTTCGTGGACTTGGTCCACGCCCTCGCCACGGCTCAGCAGAGCCAGCACCAGGCACTCGTCACGCTCCGAAAGGAGCAGGAACGCCACTTTGAAGCCCTGGTGCTGGCCCAGCAGGAAGATCGAGAGGCGTTCCGGCGGCTCCTCGCGTCGGCGGGGTCCACCAGCACCCCGGCCGCGGGCCCGTCTCCCCTCACCGTGACCAAGATGGGCCCGCAGGACGACCCCGAGGCTTTCATCACTTTGTTCGAGCAGGTCGCCGAAGCCTCGGGGTGGCCGATGGAGCAGCGCGCGGTGCTCCTCCTCCCCCTCCTGACGGGAGAGGCGCAGCTGGCCGCACTACAGCTCCCCGCCGACCGCCGGCTGGCCTACGCCGACCTTCGCCGGGCCGTCCTCCAGCGCGTGGGGCGCATGCCGGAGCAGCAGCGCCAGTGCTTCCGCGCGCTGCGGATGGAGGAAGTCGGCAGCCCGTTCGCGTTCGGCCAGCAGCTCCGGGACGCCTGCTGGCGGTGGCTGAGGGCCGAAGATCGCGACGCCGAGGGAATCATCGACCAGGGGGCGCTGGAACAGTTCGTCGCCCGCTTACCAGCCGGAACCGCAGAGTGGGTCCAGTGCCACTGCCCGGCGTCGCTGGATCAGGCCGTAGGACTGGCGGAGGATCATCTGGTGGCTGTTCCGGCGGCAGGACAACGGACGACGTCGTCTTCTCTCTCCTCTTCTCTCTCTCTTTCTCCCCTCCTCCCGTGCCCCGTCCTCGCCCCATTCCCCCACCACGGAGGCGGGGGCCGGGTCCACCCCAGCCGGCCCACCGCACCCGTGGTGCCCTCCCGTTTCTCCCTTCTGTGTCTGTCTCTCCCCCCCTCAGGTGAGTGAGCCCCAGAACACAGCTGCAGAGGGAAGGCCCGGGCCGGTTTGCTGGCGCTGCGGGGAACCGGGCCACCTGCAGCAACAGTGTGTAGCGATGGAGGTGGGGGCGGTGGTGCGGATCCCCGACGCGCCAGAGGCTGCCCTCGATCGGGCCGGAGCGTATCGCATACCGGTAAGTGTACAAGGGGCTACATATCAGGCGTTGGTGGATTCGGGTTGCAATCAGACCTCAATCCGCCAAAGCCTGGTGCAAGACGAGGCATTGGGGGGAGCACAAGGGGTGAAGGTGTTGTGTGCACGGGGATATTCACAGCTACCCGTTGGTGTCGGTCCACATACATTTCAGAGGGAAAAAATCGATAGTGAAGGCGGCGGTTAATCCTTGCCTTACCCACTCTTTGATCTTGGGGACTGATTGGCCGGGATTTCGGGGTTTAATGGCATGCCTAGTAAAGAGTGGGTCCTGCTGGTTGACAGGGGAAGGTCCCGGTGTCGCTTTGGCTGGAGCTGCGGTCGCAGAGCCGTCTACGTCATCTCCGTGACAGAGTGAGGAGCCGCCGGCCCCTCCTCTTTCTATTGGGGAATCCCTCGCGGATTTCCCACTGGAACAATCGCGAGACGAGACTCTGTGACACGCGTTTGACCAAGTGAGAGTAATCGATGGTCAAACGCTCCAGCCGAACGCCACCCCGTCCTTCCCCTATTTCTCCATTTTGAAGGATAGGTTATACCGAGTGACGCAGGACACTCAGACAAAAGAGCGAGTCACCCAGTTGTTAATTCCAAAGAGCCGCCGGGAATTGGTATTCCAGGCGGCTCACTTTAATCCCATGGCTGGACACCTCGGGCAGGATAAGACACTCGCCCGGATAATGGCCCGATTCCATTGGCCGGGGATTCGCGGCGACGTCCGTAAGTGGTGTACGGCGTGCCGCGAATGTCAGTTAGTAAATCCAGCGGCCATTCCAAAAGCGCCCTTGCGCCCCCTACCATTAATTGAGACCCCGTTTGAAAGAATTGAGATGGATCTCGTCGGGCCATTAGATCGGTCAACACGAGGGTACCGCTTTATATTGGTTCTGGTGGACTATGCAACGTGATACCCAGAAGCGGTGCCTCTTCGCAATATCTCAGCACGCAGTATTGCAGAGGCCCTCTTCCACGTAATCTCCTGGGTTGGAATCCCGAAAGAGATTCTGACTGACCAAGGCACCTCGTTTATGTCACGAACACTGAGCGAACTGTATGGGCTACTGGGTATTAAGCCGATCCGCACCAGCGTTTATCACCCACAGACGGACGGTTTAGTTGAACGGTTCAATCGCACCCTCAAGAATATTATCAAGAAATTCGTAAGTGAGGACGCACGTAACTGGGATAAGTGGCTCGAACCCTTGTTGTTTGCAGTGCGAGAGGTCCCCCAAGCCTCCACGGGGTTCTCCCCGTTTGAATTATTATATGGGCGTAAGCCGCGTGGCATCTTAGATGTACTGCAGGAAAATTGGGAGGAGGGACCTTCACAAAGTAAAAACGAAATTCAGTACGTTATGGACCTGCGCGCAAAACTCCACACGCTCACTCACCTAACTCAGGAGAATTTGCGGCAGGCCCAGGAACAACAAGCCCGCCTGTACAACAAGGGCACGTGCCTTAGAGAGTTCACTCCGGGAGATAAGGTACTCGTCCTGTTGCCCACGTCGAGCTCCAAATTAATCGCCAAGTGGCAAGGACCCTTTGAGGTCACACGGTGAGTCGGGGACGTCGACTATGAGGTTAGGCGAACGGACAGGGAGGGGGCGCTACAGATCTACCACCTCAATCTGCTGAAACTCTGGAGCGAGGAGGTCCCCGTGGCGTTGGTGTTGGTAGTTCCGGAAAGGGCGGAGCTGGGGCCGGAGGTCCAAAAAGGCACATTGGTATCACGTACCTCTCCGGTCCCCTGTGGAGACCACCTCTCCCCGACCCAACTCACGGAGGTCGCCCAGTTGCAGGCCGAGTTTTCGGATGTGTTCTCGCCCCTGCCTGGTCGCACCAACCTCATAGAACACCACATAGAGACGCCCCCGGGGGTGGTAGTGCGTAGCCGTCCTTATAGATTACCCGAACACAAAAAAAAGGTGGTTTGGGAAGAACTTCAGGCCATGCTCGAAATGGGCATCGTCGAGGAGTCCCACAGTGACTGGAGCAGCCCGGTGGTCTTGGTTCCCAAGGCCGACGGCTCGGTCCGGTTCTGTGTGGACTATAGAAAAGTCAACGCGGTGTCTAAATTCGACGCGTACCCAATGCCTCGTATTGATGAGCTGCTCGATCGACTAGGCACGGCTCGTTTTTACTCGACACTGGATTTGACGAAGGGATATTGGCAGATCCCCTTGACTCCATTATCCCGGGAAAAAACGGCCTTTTCCAGTGTTCGGCTTACACCAGTTCATCACACTTCTGTTTGGGCTGTTTGGGGCGCCCGCTACGTTTCAGCGGCTGATGGACCGGGTCCTCCGGCCCCACGCCACCTATGCGGCCGCTTACCTAGACGACATCATCATTTATAGTAATGACTGGCAGCGGCACCTGCAACACCTGAGGGCCGTCCTTAGGTCGCTGAGGCGGGCGGGGCTCACTGCCAACCCGAAGAAGTGTGCGATTGGGCGGGTGGAAGTACGGTATCTGGGCTTCCACTTGGGTAACGGGCAGGTGCGTCCCCAAATTAATAAGACAGCAGCGATTGCGGCCTGCCCGAGGCCCAAGACCAAAAAGGGGGTGAAACAGTTCCTGGGGCTGGCTGGCTACTATCGTATGTTTATACCTAATTATTCGGACGTCACCAGCCCGCTGACTGACCTCACTAAAAAGGGGGCGCCAGATCCGGTCCAGTGGACGGAGCAGTGCCAGCGGGCTTTCTCTGAGGTAAAGGCTGCACTGTGTGGGGGGCCACTTTTACACTCCCCTGACTTCTCTCTCCCTTTTTTGTTATAGACGGATGCGTCAGACAGAGGGCTGGGGGCCGTTTTGTCCCAGCAGGTGGAGGGGGAGGATCGCCCAGTCCTATACATCAGCTGGAAGCTGTCAGTGCGTGAGGGGCGCTACAGCACAATTGAGAAAGAGTGCCTGGCGATCAAGTGGGTGGTCCTCGTCCTCCGTTACTACCTGCTGGGGCGCTCTTTCACCCTCTGTTCAGATCACGCGCCCCTCCAGTGGCTCCACCGCATGAAGGATGCCAACGCGCGGATCACCCGTTGGTATCTGGCACTCCAACCCTTCAACTTCAAGGTGGTCCACAGGCCGGGGGCGCAGATGGTCGTGGCGGACTTCCTCTCCCGTCAAGGGGGGGAGTCGGCTGCGGGCCGGACGGGCGCCCGGCCTGAGTCGGGCGGTGGGGGTATGTGGCAGCGGGGGCGTGGTCAAGCGCCGGTCTGTGACAGGAGGGGGGAGCCAGGGAAGGTGAGTGGCAGAATCGCTTCACCTGACGGTAATTAACCTGTGTTTTGTGTGTGTTTTCCCAGTAAACCGCTCCCTATTTAAGGAGGCTGAGAGAGAGCAGAGGGAGTGCGACCCGGGATTGGAGGCTGCGTGTGTGTGTCTGTGTGCGTGTGTGCTTATGCCGTAGTTTAAAACTGAAAAGTTATTTAATAAATACGCTTCCTCTACCTCCAAACGTTGTCCTGCCGTCCTCTGTGCTCCACCCACACATTATCCGCGCTACAGACTCATTTTCATGCACCTTTTGGTGGGACTGTGGCTGCTACACCACTGGAATTACATCCTGACCCCTACTTGGTGGACTTTTTACTTTTTATTATTTATTTATTTATTATTTATTATTATTATTTTTATTTTTTTATTTTTATTTTTTTATTTTTTTCCTTGTCTATAATTGTAAAGCGTCCTTGGGTTTCTTGAAAGACACTATATAAATTTAACTTATTATTATTATTATTATTATTATTATTATTATTAAGTAAGAGATGTTGGAAAAGGACAAGACCTTCCTGACCATTCCAGTCTCCTGTAAAGACCCCTTCTCGCCAGCCCAACTCAGGGAGGTTGCCAGGTTTCAAACAGAGTTTTCCAAAATATTCTTGCCCCTCCCTAGCTGCACTCACCTCATAGAACACAACATTGAGACACCCACAGCGGTGGTAGTGCATAGCCACCCATATCGCTTACCTGAACACATGAAAGCAGTGGTTCAGGATGAACTCAATGCCATGCTTGAAATGGGAATAATTGAGGAGTCCCACAGTGATTGAAGCAGCTCGGTGGTCTTGGTCCCCAAGACCGATGGGTTGGTCCAGTTCTGTGTGGACTACAGAAATGTCAACATGATGTCTAAATTCGACACATACCCAATTCTTCGCATTGATGAGTTGCTCGATCGGTTAGGTGCTGCTTGCGTTTACTCAACACTGGATTTGATAAAGGGATATTGGCAGATCTCCTTGACTCCTCTATCCCAAGAAAAAAATTGCCATTTTTACACTGTTTGGCTTACCCCAATTCATCACCCTTCCTTTTGGATTATTTGGTGCTCCCATAACATTCCAGCATCTCATGGACAAAATCATCCTTCCGCATGCCATCTATGCTGCTGCCTACCTACCATCATTATATATAGCAATGATTGGCTGTGGCACCTGAAACACCTCAGAACTGGCCTGGAGTCGCTGAGGCATGTGGGCTTCATGGCTAACCAGAAAAAGTGTGCAATTGGGTGGGTGGAAGTATGGTATCTGGACTTCCATTTGGGTCATAGGCAGGTGCATCCCCAAATTGACAAAACTGCAGCGATTGCAGCCTGCCCAAGGCCCAAGACCAAAAAGAGGGTGAGATAGTTCCTGGGGCTGGCTGGCTACTATCGCAGGTTTATACCTAACTATTTGGTCATCACCAGCCCACTGACTGATCTCACTAAAAAGGGAGCACCAGCTCTGTTCCAGTGGATGGAGCAATGTCAACAGGCATTCACTAGGGTAAAGGCTGCACTGTGTGGGGGGCTACTTTTTTCACACACCCTGACATCTCTCTCCCTTTTATTTTGTAGACCGAAACATCAGGCAGTGGGCTAGGGGCCATTCTGTTCCAGGAGGTGGAGAAGGAGGAATGTCCAGTGCTGCACATCAACCGCAAGCTCTCGATGCGAGAAACTAAGTACAGCACCATTGAAAAGGAGTATCTGGCTATCAAGTGGGTGGTCCTCACCCTCCAGTACTACCTGCAGGGGTGCTGTTTCACTCTCTGATCAGATCACGCCCCGCTCCATTGGCTCCACCACATGAAAGATGCCATTGTGCGGATCACCCGTTGGTATCTAGCCCTCCAGCCTTTCAAATTTGAGGTGATCCACAGGCCAAGGGCAAAGATGGTGGTGGCAGACTTTCTTTCCCATCGGGGGGGGGGTCGGTTGTAGACCAGACAGCTCCCCGGCCTGAGTCAGGCAGTGAAGGTATGTGGCAGTGGGGGCATGGTCAATCATCAGTTTATGAATAGAGGGCGGAGCCAAGGAAGTTGAGTGGCAACATGATCACACTTGTTCTGTGTGTGTGTGTGTGTCTGTTTGACAGTGATGGCAGAGTGGTGATAAGGAGATGGAGAGTGAAGAGGTGGCTGTCAGTACAACTACCTGTAGGTGCAATAGGCTTATCAACTCAGTCTCATTTAAAAAGGGATCAGTCTCATAAATTCATTAATCATTAATTCAAGTGTCTAATAGTTTATAGCTAAACTATTAAAATCAATGGAATAACTTAGTGGTGATGTTGCTATAGTTTAGTGAGTATTGTAGCTCTAATGTAATACGTTTACTCTAGATCTATAACATTCATATAACAACCAAATGAGTGAAGGCAATTAGAATACTTTCTTTGGCAGAGGTTGGCATTCAGTGAATATTGTAACAATAAAAAGGACACAGTTTATTCCAAAGATACCATTTATTGAAATAGCTGACATGAATTAGCGAACTAATACTGATCAAATATAGCAACAATAGCAGCCAAGGAATAATTCAAATATAAATGGCGATACAATGTCTACAAATAAGAATCAGTAGTGTATATGATAATTAAGGAACTAATGGTGATCAGAAGTAATAGCTATTGACCCATCCCACGTGATGTCACGACAAATGCGGCTGCCATTTTGGACATGAACTACCAGTAGTCTACCACAGCCAACAACGAGGAACGACGGCGAAGCATCGAAAGGAATATAGCCATCAAAGAAAGTTTTTACTTTCAGCAAGGCTTCCATCATGCCATTATATTGTTGTGCACCTGGATGTAGTAACCATCAACACACAAGGCAAGATTTATCATTTTATCGGATCCCGACAGATGCTGACTGACAGAGAAGATGGATGGTCTCTAAAATATTGGCAAAATGATGTTTATTGACATAGCAATCGTGTGTAATGGGAAGCATTTGCATATTCGAAGTGTTGTGTTTACATCAAAGATAAAATAAACCGATATGACAACGACTGCTGCTGCCAGGTTGGGGACACAAACTAGTAGAAAGGAAGTGTGCCAACAGTGCCAACACACTTCCTTTGTGGTCGATTCTGCTTTAAGGTAAGATGCATTTAATTATTCGTCTGCTGTGGGTTTGGAATCGGTAGCCTGACCGATTCGTTCATGTTTGTGGTGCCATTTGTTTGTTTGACGCGTGTTGAAATGGAAGATTGGTTGTTGACATGATTTCCAGTGATGCTTTGGTGCTGCTGTGGATCAGATGTGTTGCGTAGCCTGACTGTTTTTTTTCTTGCGTGTGGTATCATTGTTGACGCGAGGTTGTTTTTTGAACATGCCAATGCAGACACGATTTCCCCTGATGAGTTATGACTTCAGACGCGATGCGTGTGTGGAGGTGTGGAGTCCGCGTGATATGTGCGTAAGATAGGCTTCTCATGTGTTTGGAGATCCGCGCTCTGAGACAAGCGCAAGCACCCCCCCAAGGGAAAAAAGGGACCCCCCGAAAATATCGGCATAGTTCGAACACTGGGTTGGAGAAAGTAATGGCAAATAGTGAGTGCACAAACCATAGAAGGTAAACTGTACATAGCGCCAGGGCAGTGTGATGGTATGTCTACTTTTAGATTGTGTTAGCTTATCAATGAACACACTCGTCACTCGACGAGTTTCACGTCTTTACGACGGATACTTAAATGTGTGTTAGGTATTATTGTTGTAGTCTAAGCAGTCATTGTAGCAGCTAGATGAGTGAGAACCGAAAGGGTCTGTGCCATAAACCGTGATTTCTTCATGTCCAAAATGGCGGTCGCGTTTACGAAGGTCATGTGAGTGGGAAGGGTCAATAGCCAGTGTTACACTGTAGGGGCAAGTGGATGTTAAAATCTGATAGGGAAATCATGTGTTTATATGTGTGTAGTGTTACCACCTGTCCCGGTTTTTCCTGATTGTCCCGGATTTTCATGGTCTGTCCCGGAAAAAAAAAAAAAATCCGGGACACTGAATGTCCCGTTTTTTTGTACATGATGGGCAAAATGTGTATTTCAACTTGCGAGCCAGCTGAGAACCAGTTTGCTTTTCCATAGCTCGCCGTGCTAAGCGGAGCCACGTCATTACATCGCTGAATACATCATTACGTCGCTGTATACGTCACTTACGTCGCTGTATACGTCAGTTACGGCGCTACGTGTGCATAAACCTTGGCACGAATATCAAAGCAAAAACAACACAGAAGAAGCAGCAGCAACAACAACAGCAATAATAATAATAATGGATGACTTCGCGTTTGTACAGCTGCTGCTTCTCGTCGCTTAAAAATGCCGATCTTTCACGGTCTTGTTATTGTTGTTGGTCTTAACAACTCCGCCCCCCGCTGACATAAGCAGTTCTTTCCTCTGGCCCAGCAGAGAGTTGGTGCTAGCCTGGAACCAGTTTTTCTGGCCCCAGAGCCAGTTCTTTGTCAGTGGAAACAGAAAACCCAGTTCCAAACTAAGCACTGGCCCCGAACCAGCCCTGGAACTGCTTTGGTGGAAAAGGGGCAATGGAGGATGCTTGGACTGATAAAAGAAACAGACTCTCTGTTGCAATGGTGAAGGCTGAGCTTCAAGTCAGGCTAAACTTTCAGTTGTCCTGTACTGAGTTCAAGACATTCATTGAAAATCAGCCAGGACTCATAGCAGCAGCAAAGAAAAACACCAAATATAAATGGAAGATTAGGTAAGGTTTTGGTGAATTAAATGAAATAGTGTAGTGTAGTACATACTCCTGTATGTACTGTATGTGCCCAGTTATATCAGTTACATGTCCTCCTATGTATTTGTTTAGCCAAGAGCAGCAGAGGCACAGGCAAGCACAAGCAAAGCACACACCACACTCTAAGCAATCAGGTAAGCTGTTTGACACTACACCTTACATTGTTACATTCAAGTATTCTTAGATACAATGAAAAATTAGATTATTTATTTTTATTCCACATAAGCCAACAAACAGAACTTAATGTATTCCCCTTTTACCTGTGCCCACTACTGCCCCCAGGTGTCCACAACCAAAAACTGTTGGAAATAAACCAAAATAATGAAGACCTGCTATATTATGTAAAGCAATTAACTAAACAAATAACTAGCAAAAGCGTCATTTTTACTAATTAGAGCAATACAATTTCAGCATAGAAGGGTGATTTTTGTCTTGGGTTAGATGTGCGAAGGGCGCCGTTGCTTACAAGCAAAAAGGTCGATTGGATGGTCGAAATGTCCAGGATTTTTGTCAGACACAGGTGGCAACCCTATATGCGTGTGTGTGTGTGTGTGTGTGTGAGAGAGAGAGTGTGTGTGTATGGAATGCGAATGGAATGCGAACTCTGTGCCAGCTGTGCCCAAAGGGGGATGGCCAGCAAAGAAAGAGCATGCGAAAAAAAAAGAAGAAACAAAGGAATCTGTGGTTTAAACTAGTCTCGGCTAGGCCTTAAACCCAAACTCCTACTTAACCCTTAGCTACTCCTAAAATCCCAATGTTGAGGAGTGGAGTACGATGGAGGGAGTTAAAAAGAGAGAGAGCGCGAGCGAGCATGCACGATTAACTACTAAATACAGATAGTAAACAAGTAAATCAAACAACATGCGGTCTAAGACCGACTTTCATGTGAATCAAAATGCGTACATTTAAACCATAAGCGAATTCAAATGAGCAACACTCTTCACATTAACTAGCCACAACTAAGACTAACAATTGCCCAGATGCCAGCCTTACTTGAGATCGCTCTTGTTAGCGATTGAAAGTGCACTTTCCGAAGACAGCATGGCGCTCAGGTCTAAGAAGAAAGTGGTCCTGTTTCTTTTTTTTTTACAGCTCGTCAGCTGAAGATCTTCAGTGTCCCATTGGTTGTCCGATGATCTGGAAGGAATCTTGTTTATAGTTCGTCGACGTTGAGAAAGGGAAATGGGATCCAGTCACCTTTTCTCTTTGAAATACTGCGTGGGCTGCAGTAACTAACCAGTTCAGTTATTATTACAAATCTACGAAGGTCAAATACATTGAACTTTGGCTTAAGGTTCGGTATCAATAGCTCGTTCTTTGTCCTTTGTCCTTCTGTAGCACCGATGCATCGGCCTCTCTTTCACGCATGGAATCCACCGCCAGAGAGAAAGAATTTTGGTTCCACTGCTGGTTTAAAGCAGTCGTGATGTCACTGTATTTGGTATCCGGTATTGTCTCTGTATCCAATACCGTTACAGGGAGTCAGAAGAATGGGCGGAGATAGAACATGGCGTCGAGTACAGGGATTGGCGTGTTCAAAAATGGTTACTATGGTTACGGGCATGACAATCCATCCCTACATACCTGTCATTTACAGAAGTTCTCTGATGACTCTGCTGTTGTGGGCTATATCCTAGATGGCGATGATGGCGAGTACAGAGAACTGACAAGGAACTTTGTGGACTGGCGCCAGTGGAACTCTCTCCAGATCAATACAAGTAAAACCAAGGAACTGGTGGGGGATTTCCACAGGACAAGGTTCTCTTCACCTACCCCAGTGAACATTCAGGGAAAGGACATTGAGATCATTAGGAGCTACAAGTACCTGGGTGTTCATCTGAACAATAAACTGGACTGGACCGATCACACACATGCCCTGTACAAGAAAGGCCAGAGCAGACTCCACCTGCTGAAGAGGCTCAGGGCCTTTGGAGTTCAGGGTCCACTTCTGAACTCTTTTTATGACTCTGTGGTGGCATCAGCCATATTCTATGGAGCTGTCTGTTGGGGAAGCAGCATCACAACAGCAGAGAGGGAAAAAACTGAACAAGCTGATTAGGAAGGCAGGATCTGTCCTGGGCTGTGCACTGGACTCAGTGGACATAGTGGGGGAGAGGAGGATGTTGGCCAAGTTGTCATCCTTAATGGCAAACACCTCCCATCCACTGCAGGAGACAGTAGCAGCACTGGGCAGCTCCTTCAGTGACTGGCTCCTCCATCTGCGGTGTGTTAAGGAGAGATACAGCAGCTCCTTCCTCCCTACTGCTGTGAGACTATACAACCGG
Organism: Neoarius graeffei; assembly: GCF_027579695.1. Lineage (NCBI taxonomy): Eukaryota > Metazoa > Chordata > Actinopteri > Siluriformes > Ariidae > Neoarius > Neoarius graeffei. Next base: position 6,873,647 of record NC_083590.1, read on the forward strand.
CACCTCACCAAGCACAGCACCAGACGCTCCTCACAATAATCAACAATACTGTCCAGATCACTTCTACATCCATAGAAACCCCTCTGAACATATCTTGTGTGCACTGACTATCAGCATCAGTACTTTACAGCAAACTGCTAGCTGCACATGGTTAAAATGGCTCTTGTGCAATATACTGACTTACTTGTGCAATACTACAGGGGTGATACTGGTCCTAATACCTGTGCAATACTTACACGTGCAATACCACCTTTGTAATTACACTTATGTTAACTATGTACTGTATCTGCAAACCATTTAATTTATACAAATTTTTAAATTTTTTTATCTCTAAATTTGTAGTTTATTTCTTGTGTATATATATATATATATATATATATATATATATATATATATATATATATATATATATATCCTTTTTTCTTTTTCGTATACTTAGTACTTTTGCACTACTTCTTCACTGCCTTATCTTTTTCTCTTTATATATTTTGCTGCTGTAACAAAGTACATTTCCCTTTGTGGGATAATAAAAGGCTATCTTATCTTACAGCATAAAAACAACTCTAAGTTTAGTTTCATTTTCAGTTTTTATCTATCTATCTATCTATCTATCTATCTATCTATCTATCTATCTATCTATCTATCTATCTATCTATCTATCTATCTATCTATTTTTTGCTATGGGGCACAGAGAATAATGCACACCTACTATTTTAATATTTTCATAAAATTCAATAATCAACAGCAACAACCATCTCTTCGCCCCAAACTACTACAAGTCTATATATTTCTAGAATCCTCAAATTGCACCGACTTAAAGACCCACTGACAGTCATTTCGTATTAATTTTTAAACAAACAATATATGACTCCAAAGATACAGTGGTGCTTGAAAGTTTGTGAACCCTTTAGAATTTTCTATATTTCTGCATAAATATGACCTAAAACATCATCGGATTTTCACACAAGTCCTAAATGTAGATAAAGAGAACCCAGTCAAACAAATGAGACAAAAATATTATACTTGGTCATTTATTTATTGAGGAAAATGATCCAGTATTACATATCTGTGAGTGGCAAAAGTATGTGAACCTCTAGGATTAGCAGTTAATTTGAAGGTGAAATTAGAGTCAGGTGTTTTCAATCAATGGGATGACAATCAGGTGTGAGCGGGCACCCTGTTTTATTTAAAGAACAAGGATCTATCAAAGTCTGATCTTCACAACACATGTTTGTGGAAGTGTGTCATGGCACGAACAAAGGAGATTTCTGAGGACCTCAGAAAAAGTGTTGCTGATGCTCATCAGGCTGGAAAACATTACAAAACCATCTCTAAAGAGTTTGGACTCCACCAATCCACAGACAGGCAGACAGACTGTGTACAAATGGAGGAAACTCAAGACCATTGTTACCCTCCCCAGGAGTGGGCGACCAACAAAGATCACTCCAAGAGCAAGGCGTGTAATAGTCAGCGAGGTCACAAAGGACCCCAGGGTAACTTCTAAGCAACTGAAGGCCTCTCTCACATTGGCTAATGTTAATGTTCATGAGTCCACCATCAGGAAAACACTGAACACCAATGGTGTGCATGGCAGGGCTGCAAGGAGAAAGCCACTGCTCTCCAAAAAGAACATTGCTGCTTGTCTGCAGTCTGCTAAACATCATGTGGACAAGCCAGAAGGCTATTGGACAAATGTTTTGTGGACGGATGAGACCAAAATAGAACTTTTTGGTTTAAATGAGAAGCATTATGTTTGGAGAAAGGAAAACACTGCATTCCAGCATAAGAACCTTATCCCATCTGTGAAACATGGTAGTGGTAGTATCATGGTTTGGGCCTGTTTTGCTGCATCTGGGCCAGGATGGCTTGCCATCATTAATGGAACAATGAATTCTGAATTATACCAGCAAATTCTAAAGGAAAATGTCAGGACATCTGTCCATGAACTAAATCTCAAGAGAAGGTGGGCCATGCAACAAGACAACGGCCCTAAGCACACAAGTCGTTCTACCAAAGAATGGTTAAAGAAGAATAAAGTTAATGTTTTGGAATGGCCAAGTCAAAGTCCTGTGTAAAGGACCACACTAGTCCTTGTAAGTGTTTTGTTATTCTCTTGAGTAAAACTTACATAAATGTGTTTTCATTTGTATTTTATGTTATTTACGAATATAAGATTTAATCAAATTTCTATTTGTGCTTTAGAATGGTTGGGCTATGAGGTTGAGTGAGTATTGTATGTGTGTGGATTTGTATGGACTTGGGGTGCTGTTTGTCCTTTAAGTGACACCGTAGCTCCACAAGAGGGAGACCTGTAAAGGTAGCAACCAGGTGTGATCAATTAAGAAGCTGCTTTGTTTGAGCTTGAGCTAAGAAGGCTTGATGTCCATGCTTCACCACTCAAGCTTCACTGCAAAAGAAAAGGATATTTTGATGCCTGTTTTACAACAGAAGAGAAATGATTATATGTTGCATCCTTGGTGAGCGCAGTGAGGTATGTTTTGTTTGAAGCTTTTGTAACTTTGTATCAAGTGTTGGAACCAAATGTGAATGCCTTTGTTTTAATATTGATGTCTCAATTAAGAAATGTTGTACCTGTGAGAACAGTATGGTGATTTGCTGTTGTTTGCTGTTTTGTATACCATGATATAGTTTTCACGGTGCTATGGGTGATGTTGGACTGACTTTGTTGCAAGTAAAATAAAATACACCTTGAGCATCAGTCGAGACTCTCTTTGGGATCCAAGGGTTGCTACATCCTGAATTTAATCCAATCAAAATGTTGTGAAAGGACCTGAAGTGAGCAGTTCATGTGAGGAAACCCACCAACATCCCAGAGTTGAAGCTGTTCTGTATGGAGGAATGGGCTAAAATTCCTCCAAGCCGGTGTGCAGGACTGATCAACAGTTACCGCAAACATTTAGTTGCAGTTATCGCTGCACAAGGGGGTCACACCTGATACTGAAAGCAAAGGTTCACATACTTTTGCCACTCACAGATATGTAATATTGGATAATTTTCTTCAATAAATAAATGAGCAAGTATAATATTTCTGTCTCATTTGTTTAACTGGGTTCTCTTTCTCTACTTTTAGGACTTGTGTGAAAATCCGATGATGTTTTAGGTCATATTTATGCAGAAATATAGAAAATTCTAAAGGGTTCACAAACTTTCAAGCACCACTGTAAATTCTGGTTTTAATTCTTGGTTTAACTGTCCATTTTAAACATCAGAAGTAATTTTAAATTTCGCGCAGGGAGATTGACCTGGATATGAACTGGGCTCATTCAGAGATGCCGGAAGTGACGTCACATCAGTGTGTCGTTTTTGTTTACAAGTCACTATGTTGGTTCAGTTCTCACAAGTATTGTGATATTGAGCTGTGGTTTTGTTGTGATTTCCTTGCGTGAAAAAGTTAAATGGCGTCTAACCGAAAAGGGATTATATGTGTGGCTTACGGGTGTTCTAACACCACGTCGGAAGGAGTGAAACTCCATTCCTTTCCTTGGAAAAAACACCCTGAAAAAAGAGTGGGAAAGAAATGTTTCCAAAACACGTGCGAACTGGAAGTCAACAAAATGGTCACGTCTCTGTTCAGCACATTTCGAGGAGCACTGTTTCACTTTGTCGTCCAGAACTCGAAGAACGTTTGATCCAACTTATCCACTGGTGTTGGAGGAGTCAGCTGTGCCGACGTTGTTTGACAGGCCCAGGCCGAATCAATCTGTCAAAAGAGAAACAGATGACAGCAGACCCCCCGAAGGGGCGGTCAAAAAGCAAAAGTCCGGTAGTGCCTTTGCCAAAAGAGAACGAGCCAGGGTACGTGGCTATGTGTTGTTATTCAATACATGTATGTTGTTTAAAATTTGTTGTAACGTCACAAATGCGTCTTATACCATTGCATATTACTTATCAATAGGCCAAAGCAGCTAATACCAGTAATGTACAACAACTGAAAGGCCAATACCTTGTTTCATATATTTAGTTAGGATAATATACATGATATATGTGTGGAGTGATAGATATAAGATGTCATCTGGCATGTTTTGAAAGTTTGTGAACCCTTTAGAGTTTTTGATATTTCTGCATAAATATGACCTAAACTTCTGGTAGCTAACATGATCTAACAGGAGCTTAGACATGATGTTTTTTGGAGTGGGACCAATAGTGTGACGTGACCAGGACCATATGTTTAAGACATTATGCTGTTTAAACAGAATCTTTAATAGACGTGAGGGCAGACAATCTCGATAGCTTCCCTGCTTCATGTTTTGTTTTCATGCAATCCAGAACGACATACACTGATGTGACGTCACTCACCCTAGCAGCAAAATGGGCAAATAGCTCATGGCGCTTGTAGAAGCCGGGGCAAAAGCACAAAATCGGCTCTGAAATTCTTGATTTTCTACAAAGACGACCCTTTATTCAAGTTGAATTTTGGATATTTTATTTCACAATACAGCAATAAAACAAATACACATTACGTGGTGTAAAAAGTTGTCAGTGGGTCTTTAATTTCCATTAAAGTGCACTAAAGTGACATCATGAAGGCTTGTTAATGACCACCTGCATGCTGAGTTTCATTTTCTGTACTCATCATTTTTGGCTGTGGGGTGCAGAGAATAAGGCAAACCTACTATTTTAACATCTTTATGAAATTCAATGTCCAAAAAAGTCTTTTCACTTTGTGCCCACTTAATTTCCATTAAACCACTTAAATAGATTTTATGTAACAGTTTTCCCTTTTAAATTAAGAGCTCCATGATGGACTGCAACATGTGAGAAATTTTTTTTTTGTTGGTGGAAAAATCAGATTATTTAAAAAATCATTGAAACACAGATTGTATAGATTAATATTGTTGTTAATAATGTTAATATTGCTGCTTGAGTGTGAACAACTGCAGATGTACTCAATTTCCCCTTGGGATTCTTAAAGTATTTCTGATTTTGTTTTGAAAAACAGACGATCGGGTGTGCTCCAAAAATTAATCTCATCAGTGCTGGTTCAAGGTGAGATAAAGAATCATACAGAAACTAAGGTTTATGTACATGGACTCATCGTAAGGCAAACTGAAAGGAGGGGGATGTGATCAGAAGTCCTGTGACTGAGTGACGATGAGTTTTGCTGTCCGCAGCAGCTACATCTGCAGACCATGGTGCACTCTGGGAAGAATAGTCCAGAATCGTAGTTTGGACGTGTAGTTTGGTGCCGACTCTGGTACCGACCTGACATCAGCATAATGTTGGCAGAATAAAGACAGTTATTTTAAGTGGATGGAATTTGTGTGAGTATTTAATGAATTACAAATTGAGCACATGTATTATATTTACAGGCATGTGAAAAAATTAGGACACCTCATGAAATCCTGTGTATTTTAAAATATATTTGGACATATGGGTATTTAATGTAAATTTTAATTAAAATGAGGGATCCAAGTAATATAACTAAACAATAAAAAAATAAGAAAAGCCTTTTTAAAACTTTCTGTAAAATTTAATTAAAAAATAATGCAATTTCTGGTGAGGAATAAATTAGGACACCCCCCTATATTATCCCTCTTAAAATGTTGAAAATCCCAAACAGGTGCATCACGTCAGGTGCACATGATTAGTACATCGTTACCCAGCATTTGAATGGAGCCTTGCCCTATTTAAACCTCAAATTTAGTTTGGTGTGGCCCTGACAGTTGGGATGTTGAGGTGAGCGCCATGGTGAGGTCTAAAGAGCTTCCTGATGCCCTCAGAAAGAAGATTGTGGCCGCTTACGACTCTGGTAAAGGATTCAAAAAGATTTCAAAAGCATTTAACATTAGCCATTCCACCATTCGCAAAATTATTTACAAGTGGAGGACATTTAAAACAACTGCCACCATGCCAAGATCTGGCCGTCCGAGCAAGTTTACCCCAAGAGCAGAACGCAAGATGGTCAAAGAGGTCCTGAAAAATCCTAAAGTGTCATCAAGGGAATTACAGCAGGTTCTGGCAACTGTCAATGTGAAAGTGCACGACTCTACCATCAGAAAGAGACTGCACAAGTGTGACTTGCATGGGAGGTGTGCAAGGAAGAAACCTTTGCTCTCTAAAAAAAACATCAAGGCCAGACTGAAGTTTGCCAGAGAGAACATAGACAAAGACCACGACTTCTGGAATAAGGTTCTTTGGACAGATGAGTCTAAAATTGAATTATTTGGACACCAGAACAGAAGACATGTTTGGCGTAAACCAAATACAGCCTTCCAAGAAAAGAACCTCATACCAACTGTAAAGCATGGAGGGGGCAGTGTCATGGTTTGGGGATGCTTTGCTGCAGCAGGACCTGGCCAACTCACCATCATAGAATCCACCATGAATTCTACTGTGTATCAGAGGGTGCTTGAAGAAAATGTGAAACCATCTGTCAAAAAATTAAAGCTGAAGCGTAACTGGATACTGCAACAAGACAATGACCCAAAGCATACCAGCAAATCCACCAAGGACTGGCTAAAAAAGAAGAAGTGGAGAGTCCTGGAATGGCCAAGTCAAAGCCCTGATCTTAATCCCATCGAAATGCTGTGGGGTGACTTGAAACGGGCTGTACATGCAAGACACCCCTCAAACATCTCACAGCTAAAAGAATTCTGCATTGAGGAGTGGGCCAAACTTTCTCCTGATCGATGTCAGAGACTGGTAAAAGGCTACAAAATGCGTCTCGTTGAAGTTATATCAGCCAAAGGGGGCAACACTAGCTACTAGGGGGTAGGGTGTCCTAACTTTTTCCTCCATTGAAATACATACTTTATTTTTTTTCTTTTTTTGGATTTGTCAAACAATGTTCATTTTTGTTGTTAAATTGCAATCAAATCACTTTCTTTTTGAAAAATACATAAAAACATGCCTGGATATTGGTATGTGTACCATTTCTAAATAAAAAGCTGATTATTTAATGGGGTGTCCTAATTTTCTCACATGCCTGTATTTATTTTAATTTAATCTTTCAACAGCCTTCCACACCAAGCTGACCAAGGTCAGATTATCTTGACCATGGAGTGTAAATATAACTTTAAAAAAAGATCACGTAAATTTAACAAACTGGTGTTATTCTTAAAACTGGTCTCTGAGGCACAGATTTCTGCCAATCGTTGGGCGCTTTCCTTCATTTGATTGACGAGTCTTGGCATGTCAGTGCCGTAGAGAAGCACATTGCCTATGATTTGCTCTGTGGCTTTCATTACATCCTTCATCACAGGCTCGTGGAGGATGAATCTACGAGTCTGATGTTCAGCCACGCTGGTCTTCCCGCTCAGGACACCCAGGAGGTGGACGGCTCTTCTCACTTTATTCTGGAAGTCAGCAACAGACTTGATCTGCTTCTTCAGCTTCTGGATTCCTTCACGGTTCTGCTTTAGAGATGAAAGTGGAGCAAAGAAAAAAAACGCGAACTTTTGAAAGTCAAACTAAAATGGGGGGGACATCCCCCGAAAATATTTTAATAATATAACACGCAAAACCCTGCATTCTAGTGCATTTTAGTACTTATTTTCACTAAAACAAGTTATAACTTTTAAGCCTTTTTCTTTCATGTACGTTAATGGTTAACATGTCAAAAATATCAAATTTAATTCACCTAGTTAATGAGTAATTTTCAGGAGTGCATTTAGAAAACACAGTGATTTTCCTGGCTACACAGTTCATTACTTTGAAAAAAATCAGACAGTTGAAGGTAAACTCAGCAAAATCCCAAAACAGTACTGTTAAAAAGTAAAGGTCTGTTAGAGTTTCTAAAGCTTTCAGGTTTCAATGTTGGGGACATTGAGCCTCGTTTATCAATCTTTTAGTAGAGTTGTGCGTTTGCATAAGCTAAAGTGAACTAAAAATTTCCAATTCATATTTATGCGAGTTGAAGCCAATTGTTTACATTAGTTCGTATTGTCTGTAAATTTCAACACACCAATGAATACCAAATTTCTCATATAAATCAGGCAAGGCAAGTATATTTATATAGCGCATTTCATACACAGTGGCAGTTCAATGTGCTTTACAGAGGTAAAGGCAAAATAGTAAACAATAGAAAATAAAATTACATAAAATAAAGGGGGAAGAAGAGAGAAAAATAAAAATATAAGAATTAAACAATAGTAGAAATAAAGTAATAAAATGAAGTAAAAGTTCAGTAAAAACATCAGAATAAAATGGAATAAAAGTTAAGTAAAGTTTAAAACATGCAAAGACTGTAAAAGTTAAGTAAAGTTTAAAACATGTAAAGATGATGATGATATTTATCAGTTAGCAGAAAGCATCTGAGAACAGATTGGTCTTTAACCTAGATTTGAAGCTGCCAACAGCAGGAGCATTTTTGATGTCCTCTGGCAGTTGGTTCCATAGCTGTACTGCATAGTAGCTAAAAGCTGCTTCACCACACTTTGTTTTAACAACAGGTTTTACCAGTAAATTTTGCTGCTGCGATCTGGTAGATCTGATTGGGTTAGGCCGCTGCAACATATCAGAGAGGTAATTGGGCCCTGTACCATTTAGAGATTTGTACACCAGCAGCAATGCTTTAAAGTCAATTCTGTAGCTTACTGGAAGCCAGTGAAGGGACCTTAGAATTGGAGTAATGTGCTCTGTTCTTTTTGTTTGTGTGAGAACCCTAGCCGCTGCATTTTGAACCAGCTGAAGTCGTTTGATGGTCTTTTTTGGCAGGCCTGTGAAAAGGCCATTGCAGTAGTCAACCCTACTAGAGATGAAGGCATGTATAAGTTTTTCCAGATAATTTTTTGACATAAGTCCTCTTAGTTTGGAAATGTTTTTTAGGTGATAAAATGCCGATTTAGTGATTGCTTTCATGTGACTGTCAAGGTTTAGCTCGCTGTCAATGAAAACACCAAGGTTTTTAACCATATCTTTTTTAATCCCCTTTGTGTCAAGAATAGTGGTAATCTTGAGTCTTTCATCTTTTTTCCCAAATAGAATTACTTCTGTTTTCTCTGTGTTCAGCTGGAGAAAATTTTGTGACATCCAGTTATTGATTTGGTCGATACACTGGTAGAGACATTCAAGGGGGGGCATAATCATTAGGTCTCATCTCATTATCTCTAGCCGCTTTATCCTTCTACAGGGTCGCAGGCAAGCTGGAGCCTATCCCAGCTGACTACGGGTGAAAGGCGGGGTACACCCTGGACAAGTCGCCAGGTCATCACAGGGCTGACACATAGACATAGACAACCATTCACACTCACATTCACACCTACGGTCAATTTAGAGTCACCAGTTAACCTAACCTGCACGTCTTTGGACTGTGGGGGAAACCGGAGCACCCGGAGGAAACCCACGCGGACACGGGGAGAACATGCAAACTCACACAGAAAGGCCCTCGCCGGCCCCGGGGCTCGAACCCAGGACCTTCTTGCTGTGAGGCGACAGCGCTAACCACTACACCACCATGCCACCCATAATCATTAGGTGATAGAGCAAAATAAATTTGGGTGTCATCTGCATAGCAGTGGTACAAAATTGAGTTGTTCTTGATAATTTGTCCAAGTGGGAGCATATAAACGTTGAATAGTAATGGTCCAAGGATCGACCCCTGGGGGGCACCACAGGTCAAGGACATTGATGTTGAGGTACAATTTCCCATGGTAACAAAGAAGCTTCTATCTTTTAAGTATGATTTTAACCAATTGATAACTTTACCAGTCAACCCAACCCAGTGTTCAAGTCGATATAGCAGTATGTTGTGATCAACAGTATCAAAAGCTGCACTGAGGTCCAGTAACACCAGGACCGATGTTTTGCCTGCATCAGTATTAAGACGTATGTCATTCATAACTTTAATCAGTGCTGTTTCAGTGCTGTGATTGGCATGAAATCCTGACTGAAAGTTATCAAAACAGCTGTTTGATATCAAGAAGGCAGTTAATTGATTGAAGACAATTTTTTCAAGGATTTTCCCAATGAATGGTAGATTTGATATTGGCCTGTAGTTGTTCAATACTGAAGCATCCAGATTATTATTTTTAAGTAGGGGCTTTACAACGGCTTTTTTCAGGGACACAGGAAAATGCCAGTCTCTAGGGATGTATTTATGATCTGAAGCACAGCTGTAATTATAAGGTGAAGAACAGACTTAAAAAAGTTGGTGGGCAGAATGTCCAATTCAGATGTTGAGGAACTGAGATTTTGTACAGTTTTTTCAAGAGTCTCGTACTCAATCAAACAAAATTCTGACATTGTGTTGAAATTGTCTGTCTGTGTCACTGGTGATTGCAGCTTTTCAGTTATTTGCAACTGAGATATATTATGAGCAATATTCTGCCATATTTTATCAATTTTACCTTTGAAGAAGGATGCAAACTCATTGCATTTATTAACTGAGAGAAGTTCAGGTGCTAATTGTGGTGGGGGATTAGTTAGCTTCTCTACTGTTGAAAATAGCACACAGGCATTGTTCATATTCCTGTTGATGATGTTGGAGGAGAAAGACTGTCTTGCTTCACCAATTTCATAATATTTACAAAGCATCTCTTTATGGATTTGATAATGGATGTGAAGTTTAGATTTGCGCCATTTTCTTTCAGTCTTCCTACATTCTCTCTTTAGCAGTTTAACAGCTGGGTATTGCTTCTATGGTGCTTTCTGCTTGTCATTGACACTTTTTTTATTTTGAATGGAGCAATATCATCCATAATTTGGGTCATATTTAAATGAAAAATTTCCAGTAAGTCATCTACAGAGTCTGACATTTTAGTTGAGATCCGTGAGAGAGCTTGCTCAAAGAGAACACGTATGTTGTCGTTTATGACTCTCCTACCCATAGTCGTTGAGCTGTTCTGAATGTGAGGGGACATAGAAACATCTGAGAAAACACAGAAATGATCAGATAAGGCCAGGTCAACAACAGTAGTAGAAACAGTAAGACCCTTTGTGATAACGAGGTCAAGGGTATGACCACGAGAGTGGGTCGGCCCCTGTACATGTTGTACTAGGTTGAAGTTGTCAATAAGTGCAAGTAGTTCTCTGGCACAAGTGTTTTCAGGATTATCTACATGCAAGTTAAAATCCCCAGATATAATAAGACAGTCAAACTCTAAGCAAATGACTGACAACAGTTCACCAAACTCTTCCAGAAAAACTTTGAATGTCTCAGAGGCCTGTTAATAGTTAATAACAGTATGTTAGGAGAGCATGGAACAAGTGCACATAAGTGTTCAAAGGATGTAAAATCACCAAGTGAGGACTGTTTACATTGAAAAGAGGCTTTGAATATATTTGCGATCCCTCCACCTTTCCCATGTCGGGTAGCACTCATGAAATTAAAATTTGGGGGAGCTGCTTCAATAAGGGTGGTAGCAGTCTTTGCTTGATCCAGCCATATTTCAGTTAGAAGCAAAAAATCAAGACTGTTTTTGCAAATAAGATCTCGTCTCGTCTTCATCCACTTATCCGGGGCCGGGTCGCAGAGGCAGCACTGAGCATGGAAGCCCAAACTTCCCTTTCCCCAGACACCTCGGCCAGCTCCTCGGGAAGAACACTGAGGCATTCCCAGGCCAGCCAAGAGACATAGTCCCTCCAGCGTGTCCTGGGTCTTCCCTGGGGCCTCCTCCCCAGGGAGGTGTCCAGGAGGCATTCGAAAGAGATGCCTGAGCCACCTCAGCTGATTCCTCTCAATGTGGAGGAGCAGTGGCTCTACTCCGAGCTCCTCCCGAGTGACAGGGTGAGAAGCACAATCTCTAAGGGAGCGCCCAGCTACCCTGCAAAGGAAACTCATTTCGGCCACTTGTATCCACGATCTTGTTCTTTCGGTCATTACCCAAAGCTCATGACCATAGGTGAGAGTCGGAATGTAGATCGACTGGTAAATCGAGAGCTTCGCCTTTTGGCTCAGCTCCTTCACCACAATGGACCGGTAAAGCGACCGCATCACTGCGGAGGCTGCACCAATCTGCCTGTTGACCTCACGCTCTATCCTTCCCTCACTTGTGAACAAGATCCCGAGATACTTAAACTCCTCCACTTGAGGCAGGACTTCTCCATCAACCTGGAGAGGGCAAGCCACCCTTTTCCGGTCGAGAACCATGGCCTCGGACTTGGAGGTGCTGATTCTCATCCCAGCTGCTTCACACTCGGCTGCAAACCGCCCCAGTGCATGCTGAAGGTCCTGGTTTGAAGAAACCAACAGAACAACATCATCTGCAAAAAGCAGAGATGAAATCCTGTGGTTCCCAAATTTGGATTTCTTCCGGCCCCTGGCTGCGCCTAGAAATTCTGTCCATAAAAATTATGAACAGAACCGGTGACAAAGAGCAGCCCTGCCAGAGTCCAACATGCACTGGGAACATGTCTGACTTACTGCCGGCAATGTGAACCAGACTTCTGCTCCATTCATACAGGGACCAGACAACCCTTAGCAAAGAGCCTCGAACCCCATACTCCCGAAGCACCCCCCACAGAATACCACGAGGGACACGGTCGAATGCCTTCTCCAGATCCACAAAGCACATGTGGACTGGTTGGGCAAACTCCCATGAACCCTCGAGCACCCTATGAAGGGTATAGAGCTGGTCCAGTGTTCCGCGACCAGGACGAAAATCGCATTGTTTCTCCTGGATCCAAGGTTCGACTATTGGCCAAATTCTCCCCTCCAGTACCCTGGAGTAAACCTTCCCTGGGAGGCTGAGAAGTGTGATTCCCCTATAATTGGAGCACACTCTCCGGTCCCCTTTCTTAAAAAGAGGGACCACCACCCCAGTCTGCCACTCCAGAGGCACTGTCCCTGACCGCCACACGATGTTGCAGAGGCGTGTCAGCCAAGACAGCCCCACAACATCCAGAGACTTGAGATACTCAGGGCGGATCTCATCCACCCCCAGTGCCTTGCCACCGAGGAGTTTGCAAACCACCTCAGTGACTTCGGCTTGGGTAATGGACGAGTCCACCTCTGAGTCATCAGCCTCCACCTCCTCAATGGAAGACATGATGGTGGAATTGAGGAGATCCTCAAAATATTCCTTCCACCACCCGACAATGTCCCCAGTCGAGGTCAACAGCTCCCCACCCGCACTGTAAACAGTGTTGGCAGAGTACTGCTTCCCCCTCCTGAGGCGCTGGATGGTTTGCCAGAATTTCTTTGAGGCCGACCGATAGTCCTTCTCCATGGCCTTCCCGAACTCCTCCCCAGTTCCGAGTTTTTGCCTCTGCAACTGCCCGAGCTGCGGCACACCTGGCTTGCCGATGCCCGTCAGCTGCCTCAGGAGTCCCAGAGGTCAACATGGCCCGATAGGACTCCTTCTTCAGCTTGACAGCATCCCTTACTTCCGGTGTCCACCATCGGGTTTGGGGATTGCCGCCACGACAGGCACTGGAGACCTTGCGGCCACAGCTCCGAACAGCCACATCTACAATGGAGGTAGAGAACATGGTCCACTCAGACTCAATGTCCCCTGCCTCCCTCGGAAGCTGGGAGAAGCTCTCCCGAAGGTGGGAGTTAAAGACCTCCCCAACAGAGTGCTCGGCCAGACGTTCCCAGCAGACCTTCACCATACGTTTGGGCCTGCCAGGTCTGTCCAGCTTCCTCCTCCGCCAGCGGATCCAACTCACCACCAGGTGGTGATCAGTTGACAGCTCAGCCCCCTCTTCACCCGCGTGTCCAAGACATAGGGCCGGAGATCAGATGAAACGACAACAAAGTCAATCATCGACCTCTGACCTAAGGTGTCCTGGTACCACACACACTTATGGACACCCCTATGCTGGAAGATGGTGTTCGTTATGGACAAACCGTGACTAGCACAGAAGTCCAATAACAAAACACCACTCGGGTTCAGATCGGGGAGGCCGTTCCTCCCAACCACGCCCCTCCAGGTGTCACTGTCGTCGCCCACATGAGCACTGAAGTCCCCCAGTAGAACAATGGAGTCCCCAGTCTGAGCACCTCTCAGTACCTCTCTCAGGGACTCCAAGAAGGCTGGATACTATATACTGCTATTTGGCCCGTAGGCACAAACAGCAAGAGCCCTCTCCCCAATCTGAAGGTGCAAAGAGGCGACCCTCTCATTCACTGGGGTAAACTCCAACACATGGCGGCTGAGCTGGGGAGCTATAAGCAAACCCACACCAGCCCGCTGCCGCTCACCATGGGTGACTCCAGAAAAGTGGAGAGTCCAGCCCCTCTTGAGGAGCTGGGTTCCAGAGCCCAAGCTGTGCATGGAGGTGAGCCTGACTATCTCTAGCCAGTACCTCTCAACCTCCCGCACAAGCTCAGGCTCTTTCGCCTCCAGCAAAGTGACATTCCATGTCCCAACAGCTAGTCGCTGTGTTCGGGGATCAGGTCGATGAGTCCCCTGCCTTTGACTGCTGCCCAATCCACACTGCATCGTCCCCCTACGACTACCTCTGTGGGTGGTGAACCCACAGGAGGTCGGGCCCATGTCACCGCTTCGGACTGAGCCCGGCCGGGCCCCGTGGGCAAAGGCCTGGCCAGCAAGCGCTTGCATATGAGCCCCAACCCCAGGCCTGGCTCCAGGGTGGGGCCCTGGCTGTACCATACCGGGCGACGTCATGGTCCTTGATCGATTATTCTCCATAAGGGTTTTGGTGAACTGCTCTTGGTCTGGCCTGTCACCTAGGACCTGTCTGCCTTGGGAGACCCTAACAGGGGTGTAATGCCCCCAACAACATAGCTCCTAGGATCATTCAAGCACACAAACCCCTCCACCACAATAAGGTGGCAGTTCTAGGAGGGGTGCAAATAAGATCATTAATTAAAATTTTAATTAATGATCATTTTTAATTAATGCAAATAAGATCATTAATTAAAAATGACTTGTTTGAAAGTGATCTAACATTCAGAAGAGCTAGCTTTACAGAAAGTCTAGAAGTAATATCCGCTTGGGCACTCTGATGTTGTTTTGAAACAGGAAGGAGACTAGACTGATTTACCACCTGGGTTAAATATGCTCCGTTTTCTATTTCTTATCAACACAGGAATAGAGAATGGCATAAACATACTGGGTCCCAGCTTGTTTTCAAAACTACACCCAATGCAGGGACCCACAGCACATCATACAAGACTCTCTGTATCTTCCATGAGGTTAAGAGGGGGAAGGATTGGAGCTGTCATGTATTTTTTAGATGGTGAAAAAGATTGGTAGCCAGCTGAAAGTCCTGGGTGAACACAGTTCAGTCTGTTGGTTGATTTTCGATGAACTGGGTACACTGCTTGTCGCAAATGATTTGGGCTGGAAAAAGAGAGTGCAGCCATTGGCAGCAATCTCTGCATACTTTTAGGGAAATCCATGCAGGGGAGAGACGTATGGAATCAATTTTGTGCCAAAATGTTCATACAATACTTTTGAAATATCAAACAAAAACGACAAATCAAAATACAAAAAAAGAAAAAAAGTCAATTTTTTTAGACTGGCAAACAAATTATTCGTGTAATCGTGCAAAATATCAGTCTATTACTCTTCAGAAACCTTTTATTTTTGTTCCGCATCTTTCTCAGTTTTGCTTGACGTAATTTATTTTGGTTGTGATTCCAGCTTTCTCGTTTGCGCTCCCTGACTTTTTGCTTGCAGTTTTGGCACAAACTTCACATGTGGGTGGGCTGTCCAGGAATGCATTCCCATTGGGTAACTTGTGTTTGACTGACAGCTACGCTCAGCCATTCCCTACTCGGATTTTGGCGGACTGTTTGATGAGTGACCAATCCATTGACGGTAAACAAGGATCGAGTGGACTTCAGTGGCGACTATGATATTGAACTAATTCAACAAAGTGTAAATTCAATATCATAGTCACCACTGAAGTCCACTCGATCCTTGTTTACCGTCAATGGATCGGTCACTCATCAAACAGTCTGCCAAAATCCGAGTAGGGAATGGCTGAGCGTAGCTGTCAGTCAAACACAAGTTACCCAATGGGAATGCATTCCTGGACAGCCCACCCACACGTGAAGTTTGTGCCAAAACTGCAAGCAAAAAGTCAGGGAGCGCAAACGAGAAAGCTGGAATCGCAACCAAAATAAATTACGTCAAGCAAAACTGAGAAAGACGTGGAACAAAAATAAAAGGTTTCTGAAGAGTAATAGACTGATATTTTGCACGATTACACGAATAATTTGTTTGCCAGTCTAAAAAAATTGACTTTTTTTTCTTTTTTTGTATTTTGATTTGTCGTTTTTGTTTGATATTTCAAAAGTATTGTATGAACATTTTGGCACAAAATTGATTCCATAGAGACGGGGATGGTACAATAAAGTCAGAAGAATGAAACTGAGATTGGGACTTTGGTGAGGTCTTTGTGAGTGTCTCTATGGTGACTGTCTCCCTGACAGTCTCTGTGATACTTGCATGGGGTCGAGATGTGGATGATGCAGCCTTGGCATGATTGTCTTTGGTCAGGTCCTCAATCTGGATGGGCGATGCAGATATCTGTGGCTGCCCATTGTTAACAACATACTCACATTCTCCATGTGATTGTTGATGTCCTTGGCAGTCTGCCCCAGATGGTCCTTGGCAGTCTGCCCCAGATGGGTGTGTGTCCTTGTTGAAGCATCTCTGCTGTGCTTGCATGGGTAGTTGTTTTGGCTTTGCAGAGGTTTTGTTGATATCTGTAACTGGGTCAGTCTGTGAGCACTGATCAGCAGTTCTGCCCAATGTTGGCTGAGAAAAGAATGCATGCTGGAGAGAGAGGCTGTAGTGATCAGCCAAAACTTTGGTCCCAATCCGGCTGAATTCAGTGCTATTTGGCCTGAAGAATTCTCTGCGATTCCATAAAAGGTTAAAATTGTCTATGAAGTTTATACCAAATGAAAAACAAGTTTTTTCCAAGCCAGGTGTTAAGACTGAAGAGTCTAGTAAATGCAAAACTTCCCCTTGCAGGGAGTGGGCCACTGATAAAAGATTGTATTCTAGTCTTATTGAGGTCAGAAAAAAAGTTTTCTGAAATCATCTTGGACAAACAGCTGTTCTCTGAAAACATCATTTGCTCCCACATACACAACAATACGTTTGATAGTTTTATGCTCGGACATGAGTTTCAAAATGCTGTCTTTGGTGTCAGAGATGGATGCATTTGGAAGGCAGCAAATAATCATCCCATGTCCTTTTAAATGTCTTACAGTGGAATCACCAAGAACAAGGGTTGTGGGATCAGGTGGTGTTATGAGCTGCTTTTTGCCTCTTCCCACAGCTCTTCGGTTGTTGTACGATCTCTTTCTATGATGTGCTTTTCCGCCTGAAAATTCCGCTTCCACATCCCTGAGGCATTCAAATTTGTTCTGAAGCGTTATGGGCTGTGGATTTTCCATAGGACTGTAAATCCTATTGTAGTTTGTAGACCTGGCTCTATTTCTAATAGCATGGCTGTGGAGCATGGGTTGCATAGTATCAGAACGAACTGGTGTTGAGGTAATTACTCTTCTGTTTTTATTTTTGGGCCTGACACCCATCGTGTGCCAGTTTTCTGTACTCACATTTTGCTCTGTTAGATCGATGTATTCATCCACTCGATCTGCAATGCCATCGGCCTGTTGGGGTGCAATCTCTGCATCCTCAGCCACCGTTTCTGTACTCCTTTCATGAGATATCTCTCTTAGTACATCCGTCTTTGGCAGGGCATCAATCTTTGATTCCAGGATAGAAATCCTCTGTTCTAGTTCAGTGCATTTTCTGCAGGATCTCCTAGATTTTTTGCCCACTGACATTTTGTTTTAAAAGCTAACTTATCTTGTAAAGGTGAAAAATAAAATGAAGAAATAGTGGAAATTAAGTGAAAAAGTAAAAAAATAAAGATCAAACAGGAGCAAAGCAAAGAAGAGTCCTACTCGCTTGAGTAGGCAGAGCAAAAAGGTCAGGGGCGTAGATAGGATTTTTCGGGGGGGGGGTGTCACACACTGACTGGCAGTCTGAGTGCATTATGTAACAAAAAATAATTCCCATTGCTAGTTTTAGGTAGCTTAGAAACCGGCTCTTCCATTATTGCTGTTTCTTCCACGTTTTCTTGATGTTGTGTTCTAGAAATGGCACAAAAAATTAGCTTCAAAGCCACAAAATGCAACTTTTATGGAAAAAAAAAAAAAATAAATTGCTTACCTCTCTTCACGTCGAAAGAAGGAGGAAAGTTTTGTTTGTTTTGACATGGCGAATTATTAACACGAGAAATACTTGTAATTTGCAACTAAAAAGACTGCAGCTACACTGGCAGCTTGACCATGCTTTCTAGTGCGATAGTGTTGCGCTTGCGCAGAACGGTGTCAGTCCTGCGCGCCTTAGCTCGTGTACCTGAAGGCGCGCCTTGGCACGCGTGCCTAACGAGCTCAGACATGCGCGCCGTTAACAAAGAACACCTGTCTTTAATCAATGAACTATGTTTGGGCTATTTAAGGAACGCGCTCATGCAAGGACGATGCGAAGTATTACGCCGCGTCTAGGAATGCGAAAAATCTGAAAAATAAATTTCTCCATTCGGAAAACCGGAGATTTTCAAGAGTTTTGTCGAATATCCGGATTTCCGGGTAAATCCGGAAGACTTTCATCCCTGTGCTTGAGCTTGTGGACTTTGTTTGATATCTTGTTTGGTCTGGGAAATCTTGGACTCAGACATTTTATTTTCATATTTTTTCACGTCAGTCTCAGAGTTTCTCACTTCTTCAGCCACTCCGATAGCATGTTTTGCTTCATCCATTTCAATGGCACCACCAATCACCATGACAGGACATGCACAGAGGAAGACAAATACAATGTTTGAATCACACACACACACACACACACACACACACACACACACACAGACAGACTCACATGAAGGGTACACTTATATAAATGATATTTTAATCATTTTCTTCTACATGACACTACATGTAGCAGAATTTTCACCTGCAATCCATCCAACAATTGGTATATCACTCCCAGTCCAACACCTGTGACAATTTTAGCAGTGTTTTTCCTGCTTTCCTGATCACGAAGTGTCTGTTTTGTTGAATTCAGATTCTTCATTAGGTGCCTGCTCTGTTTTCTCAAATTCTCTGAATGAGTCTCAGTACTTTCAGCACACATTTATTATTGTTCAATAAAAACAGGCCCTCATGGTCATTTTATATTATTTTTCATATTCTACCAGTTTGAATCAAAATGCTCGTCATTACATATTTAAACACACTCAATGCACAGTACTCAGAAAAGCAGCATGCCACATGATAACCTTGTCACAGGGTTTCTTAAAAATAGATCTCTCATTAACGTGTGAAAATTTGCCTCTTTTTGTTCACTGTTATTTCTCTTCTCGCTCACCAGTCAGTCAGTCAGTCATGTGATATTTTAAGATCAGCTGCTTTTATAGTCCCATATGGCAGAGCTAGGACAGTGAAAGGGGAGGGTGGGCTACAGGTTATAAATACACAGTGACTTTCAGTTTTGTGACAGTGCATCATTTGGTTGCAGAGCTCACAGAGATCCTCGACACCTTCACTGAATACTATCAGGACATCAGGGTAGGAGGACCAACGCTGTTCTGAACATTTTTAAAGATTTTATTTTATTTACACATTTAATCCTTTTTATCTGGTTAGGAATGTTAAAGTTTTTTCTAATGTATGCAAAAAAGACAATCAATTAAAAGCCACTGAATTTTTGGATTGTATGTGTGTGTTATATCAAATACAGAATTACAACAACACTGGGTAAGTATAAATTGCATCAAATTAAACTGAAGAATCACTGTGTTTCACTTTCTGAATCCACAAAAAAATATTTCTCTGAAACGAAATTTGCAGGAGAAAAGTACATTTTATACTGCTAATATCATATTTAAAGCAGCCTAGTTTCATTTAAAGTGCAACAGAGTACATTAGAATAACACAAACATGTCATAACGCACCTGCAACATAGCAAGAGAGGCCACATAAGCCACACCCACACAGGCACTGACGCGGTCTCCAGGGGCGGACTGGGGCAAAAAAGTGGCCTGGGAATTTAGCACCTGACTGGCCCACTCAGGGGCCAGGGCGGCGGATGATGGTGGCAGATGCTGGAGGCGGATGATGGAGGTGGATGATGGCGGCAGACGCTGGAGGTGGATGATGCGGTGGATGCTGGAGGCGGAACAAATATGTTCACGTATATGTGGGAGACAAAAAATATGCATGTAAACATTATTGAAGGGATAATGACATCATTTAACCTGAGGCCTTGATTAGAACAAACATATAGTTTTTATAGTTACTTAAAATGGTTTGCAATAGTTGCTTAATAGTGTGAAAATTGGTGAACATGCAAGTCACACTAATAATGATCATACCATAATAGGTAACAGATCATCACCTTACTGAAGTAGCAATTTCTGCAGCAGCACACTTTTCTCTGCAACACCATCTATGATGTCCTCGCTATCCAGCATCTTAAGAACATCTTGCTGAGTGGCCATGAGCATAAATGCCTCCAGGTGCTGCTGAGAGAGAGTGCTCCTGAGCCTGTCCTTGATGAATTTTAGTGTTGAAAAGCTGCGCTTGCATGCTACCTGTGTGACTGACAGAGTAAGCAGGAACTTGTATGCAAGACCGATTATGTGGTATGCATCTGTCAGGAGGTTGTACTTCCTCAGCATACGGTAGCAACACAATGGGCAGTCCTTGCAAGATGAGCACTTTGTGTTCACTATCTCCATCTCATTTTCAGCATCCTCTGACCCAACCTCTTCTGCTGTCTTGGTTGTGTATTCCTCAAATATTGAGGCCTTCAACTTATCCCACTGTCCTGCCAGACTGAGGAGCTCACTCTGTAAATTGGTGATCGTTGCTCTGTGATCAAATGGTAGTAAACATTTGCTCAGGTCTTTGAGTGCAGTCTCTGGGAAACCACTTGAATATGATTTTACCTGGCTGAAGTTTTTTGGGTCCAGAAGAGCCAAATCAGCATACAAGGTGCCATTTTTGAGGACTCGCTGGTGCATGCTCTCAATGACTGTATCCATGATGCAACTGTGGACATTGATTCTGTATAATGCCTCTGTGTCAGACAGTCATCTTGGGACATCTCTCCAGGCATGGATTTCTTTCTTCGACCCCTTTTTGGTGGCAGAGCAGCCTCAACCTCCAGCTCTGTTTCTTCGTTCTCTTCAAGTAGCTCATTGTTCCTTGAGGCAAACATATTTTGAAAGCAACACAATTTCCAAGAAGTTGCCATGATCCACTGTATCATCATCAAGCATGTATGCTGTCTCCGACTGTGACCCTCTGTAGCTCAAACCTCTTTTTCCAATGAGCTTCACCACATCTGTGATGCGCTCCAACACTTGCTGCCTCTTGCACACCTGCACTTTACAAAGAGACATCTGATGTCCCATGAGAAGGTTCTCAACATTGCGTTTTGAGGACCTAAGGAAATATGCTTCTGCACAACCTCTGTGTAGATTGCTCCTCTCATGTTCTTCCACTCTCTGATGTATGTGTTTCTGGTCTGTCATGCCAGTGATGAACAAACTGCTATAAATGAATGAACCCTTTATTGTCACTGTTTTACCAGTGAAATTGTCCATCAACCTGTTCTTACATACATACATACACATATTAATGGGGGGGGGGGGTAGACAGGACAGGAAGACAGGGAAAAAAAGAAAGAAAAGAAAGAAAATTTAAATTCAAATTTAAAATTTAAAGAGAACATGAGGAAAGGAGAGGAGAAAAAAACAACCCCCACCCTATGCTCCTGCAGGAGTACAGTATGGGAACATTAAAAAAAACCTCAGCACATAAGCACAAAAAAACACAATTACACTTCACAACATGAAAACACGGGACTTGGGGGGGAAGGGGGGAAGGGGGGGGCAGAGGTAATCCAGAGCAAGCAAGCAACCATCCACTCCTGCAGCCATAAGGCGCTGGTCACGCACCCTCTTGTCACACTGGGGGTGAAAAACAGCGACCGCGGGAAGAGGGGGGAGGAATACAAGAGAGTCTAACAGCAGTGTCCTCCAGGGGAAATTGTTGTCCCAGCAACGGCCTTGGCTGAGGCCATTCTGGCTATGGAGCCGAAAAAGTAGATAAAATTGGAATTTGTTTAATCTTGGCGAGCAGACGCATTCTTTGCACGCCTACTCTGTATGTCCATTTTGTCCATGCTGGTTCCATTTCCATTGCAAAGCTGAAAGCTTTCTCCAAGATATTGCCCACATCGTGGTTCAAGTTCTGAATAGCCACAGTCTGAGTGCCGACAGCTCTGCCCACCGCTTCAATCATGTCAGGCAGCTTTACGGGGCTTTGAACAGCTGTCACCGTTTTCTGATTTCCTCGATAAACCAGGGCAATGCCTAATCCAATCAGCAAAAGTCCTGTAATCATGGTTCCGAATAGGTAGATGTCTTCAATGTCCTCCACAGAAAGAACCGCTAGGCACACGACCCGCCACTTCTCCCATGCATCCATCGTGTGGCCGGCTGCGGACATTCCGGCAGGAGAGGTTGGTTCCCCCGAACCCAGGCTTCTCGTCGAGAAGATTGTGTCAAGGTCGTGAAGAGACCAGTTTATCAATTCCATGGTTTTTAATTTGGAGAGCAGTGCGGAGAGAGTCTCTCAAAAGTATAGACACTAGACAGACAAGACAGCAGAAGTAGAAGCAGGAAAGATAAGGGAAGGGAGCGGGAGAGAGAATGCAACCGCCTTCCGCGAGAGCACAGAGGAAAAAAAAACAAACTGCTATCTGTAGCCTTAGCAAATGCCATACAAAGTGTAACAGTGGCACGTTAACGATAAAATTTAGTATTTGCTCGACTACGCCACCTAGGGTGGGGAGGACAACCTAGGAAAATAAAATTACCCCCCCAATTTAACAATATCAGGACACAGGTTCGGAGCACTCTTAGGCAGGAGTCAAGTTAAAATTCATATCAAGTTCAAGTTCATTTATTCTTTTCACAAGATATAAAACATTAAGAGCAGTGTACAATAAATACAGGTTGACTGATCAGGCCAAACCAGTTTAATAACAATGTTCAAGGATAGAAACGAGTTCACGTATATACACCTTGAGTCAGTCATACACCAATCAGAGGGCTACAATATTCCATACACATAATACATCCAGTAGCCTAACAAATCAACATCATAAAAATACATACAAGTGTGCAACAATGCAGGTGGTTGTGCAAAAGCCAGCTACAAGAGAAGTCAAGATAAGTATGGCACTAACCCTAGTGTGATACCCTAAGGCATATAATTACAGAGAGAATGTGGCCAACCACATTCACACAACACACACACACGGCACGGCATGTGCGGGAAGGGGGACTGCCCCCAATGTCACAGAACACCCTGGTACGGGGTGAGCAATAGTGCTACTCTTACAAGGGTGGCACAGGAATGAGGCTAGCCAATAGCAGCACGGTAAAAAGGGACAGCAGAAGACCAAGAAAAACCACACGAAAATAAAGGAAAACACACTTCAACTAAAACTAAGAAACACTGCAAACAAATAATCATAAACACTGCAGACAAATGACAATAATCACCCAAGTGCACAGAGCGATGGAAAAGTGAGAGAATCCACCACCTGAAGTCCGGCGTGCTATGACAATGCCTCCACACCTGCCCAGGGGAAAAAGAAAGAAAAGACACTCAATGGCAAGTATTACAGATTCTACTGCGTAATACTGATTACATACACCATAAGGAGCAGATGTGACTTAACTTTGTATAGCAGTAGAGAGGGGGGCTAAGCCAACCTCTCAATGGCAGAGAACGGTGTATACAGTCGCCTCCCGTGCCGTGCAAAGGGTAAAACACTCACAACCACACACACACACATATATACTGTGACAAGGCCTCACAGATACACAAACAGGAGACTGGTACCCCAGCTCCGAACGGAGGACCAAAAAAAAAACAATAAAATAAACAAAACAGAAATAACCAAAACAACAAAAATCAATCAAATCAAATAATCAGCAGTCCAAAGTAGGATGGGCAGGTGAACCGGAAATGGCACAATTGCTACGGCGACAAAACAGCAACCCCCCGTGGCTGCATTACAATCCCCCTGCAATAGACAGACACCCAGTAAGAACTAACACTGTAGATAATTGGTAATTTGCTAACCAAGAGGAAGAAATGAGTAGCCTACTCACGGCATAGATCCACGTTTCGGTCACGTCACACTAAACCCCGATAGCAGAGGGTCGTTGAAACGACGTAGAGTTTTGGTCAGAATGGTCGGTTTCCGTCGTACGTCAGAAAATCAACGCTGAAACGGCACCGTGAAACGTCGATTTCTCCGCCGTCTGAGAGGGTCGATTTATCACCGTTGAATCAACGTGGGTAAAGGTTGATCTGTCGACCGTCAGAGAAGGTTGAATATACGACGTTGAACCATCGTCACTTTTGCCGGCCAGTTTTCAACATTGGTGAGCAACTGGCCCGTAGCCAGGGGGGATCGGAGGGTTCGTTCGATCCCCCCCCGCGACACCGCGCCCCGGACACACGCCTCAAGATTACTCAAGATTTATTCATTTGTTCATGTCCGATGAATATACATTGATTCACATTTAAATTTACAATATCAAATCCAGACTAATCAAAAAAGAAAAGTAGACTAAGTGAGGACGAGTTAGAAAAACGGGTTCATTTCTCCTATGTTTATGTTTACACGTTTTGTTCAGACTGCTTTACACCCCAATCCAGTGGGTGGCGGTAATGCCCCCATTAGACCCCTTTCACTGACGTCACCCGAAACCGGAAGTAAACAAACCCTGCGCCACATTGGAAGACCAACAAACTCGTGATTTGGGGGAAATAAAGGCAGCGCGCGGTATGTGAACCCACGAGGCACTTGGTTCATCAAAAACCTACAATGGTAAACTTTTGTGCTGTGTTAGGGTTCTAACAAAGCTGATGGGAAAGGTGAAAAGAAGTCTTTCTACAGAATACCAGCTGTGATTGAGACACAAGCAAACCAAGGAGCTTTCTGCCGGGAGACAGAGAGAGGATTTAGCTGCTTTATGCAGAGCGGATCTGAATACTTCAAGTCTATTTTGTTACTGGTAAGTCACTAGGCTAGAGTGTTGTAGAAATTTTTTTTTAAATCTTTACTGAATAAAAACATCCTTAATTTTATCAAATATTCTCTACTCTATATTTCATTTCTTTCTTTTGTTTTAATTTTCCTCCCTCCATCCCTCTTTGGATTTTAAATATAGTTTTTCCCCATGTCCAAATAATGAGGTAGGGTGGCATTTAGAAACCCATAGCCTACTGCTGACTTTCTTTATCAATGCTGCATCAAATTAATTTTGGTTATGTTTTTCTGTTTCCATGTACAGGTGTCTGCGCCGCAGGAGGAATAGGCCACAATTATAAATAAATCATAAAATGTTTCTAAGAACTTGTTCAAGTGTGTTCTGTTCCTTATAAATGTTAAAAGTTATGCCTCATTAGATAGCTTGACAAACATTAGGAGAGGTGCATTGTTGCATGCATTTTTATATCCTGTTGTACATTAAACAGGACGTAGCCTACGCACATTGATATAAATTAAGTTTCACTTTCATGGTTGAAGTATGCATGTGTGTGTTCATCCTAGGCAAGAGCCCCGATGCTTTATTGTTAGCTAGTTTAATTTAGCCTGTTTTGCTTAATTTGTAGCCTTCCTGTTGTACATAAAACAGGAAGTAAAGTTGGATGAATCATCGCCGAAAATTCAACTATAAATCGACCGAAATACGTAGTTGAATAAAGGGTGAAAGGGGGTCTATTCTCTGTCGACCACCAGCCACTTTTCAACGTCGTTTCAACGGAAACTCGTATGAGCAAAGCGGTGTTGAATCAACGTCGGTGATCGACGGTGATTCGACAGCGTATAGGTCGAAGAACATGCCGATGATTCCACGTTGAATCAACGACCCTCTGCTATCTGGGAAACCACACACTAAAAGTAGTGAGGGCAAATTAGTGACCAATGGTGTCGTAATAATCGATGTGACGAACACAAAAATAGAGCCAGCTTACCTTTCACTGACTGCGGTCAAACGCACATGAGCCAACCCCTCGGCCACTCCAAACCCAACGATTTAGTAACAGCCAAGCAGGTCTGCAATAGGGCCCAGGCGATGGGGCGAAACGCCAATTCACGAAGAAGTTGTACCACAAGCGCAAATGCAATAGCTAAACGCGCTGAAGTGAAAGTCGATCCACAGCAAGGTGCAGTTCCAACATGGACGCGACTGAAAGCACCAAACCTCCCGGATAATGTTCCCAGCCAGCAGCAACCCACACACCAGCCAGCGTTTTTGCTCCCAGCACAACAGCAGGACGGAAAGACCAACGTCACGTCCCAGAGCCAAATTTATCAACGTAAAAGTCCCTGGTACTCACGGCTCAACCAACCACAAAAAGGAGCAAGTAATTAATCAGCGTCAGATTGGAGAGCATTGCCCAATCTGTCACAAAAGGAAGCAGAAGAGTGCTTGTCTGTCTTCACTGTATGAAAGCCATTTCCTATTTGTGCCATCTTTGCAAGAAAAAGCTCTCTGCATTATAGCCTTCTCTGCCTTCTGCTGGGGATGATGACTCAAAAAAATAATCTAAGTCCTCTGGTTTTGGCCTTGTAAAAAAAATCAACTTTTGAAGAGAGAGCACTGACTTCCTGGGCTTGGCTTCCTCTAGCAGTAGCTGGATCATCTTCAGTCTAAATAAGAGATTAGTACTGTTAGTATTGTTTTAGTAAACCACTAAACCAAACTATCAGTAAAATATAATTTTTTTTGATAATAGGGCTAAGATGGTTAAAAAATGTTATGTTAGTATACTAGGCCTAGCAGTACTAGTGTAGTCCATACACAATAATGACGTTTTTACAGCCAAACTAGCCTAAATGCGTTGTGCTAAAAGTTAGCAAGCTAGCTAAATAATGTTATAACATTACAGCCGCCCACCTGAGTAGCATCCCCCTCTGGGTCATGTTGTCCTCCAGACGGCGATGCCGCAAGAGCTACAGGTGCCGCTGAGGATGGTGCAGATGATGCAGCAGCAGAAAATATATTTGTCAGTTTCTGACACTTGGCTGCATTTTCTTTTCTCTTAATTTTTGTGCTCCTCCCTTGCATTTCTTCTCCATTTTTGCACGGCTGACTAATTGATTGACAGATGAAGAGGGAGAAAGGGGCCGGACCGAAACCCTCGGCCTTCGGCTCGGCTGTGATTGGCCAACAGCCATGGGCGTAGTGGATGCGGGGTACGCGGGGGACATGTCCCCTGCACTTCCCGTATTTGTGCCCTCTGTCCCCCGCACTTTTTACAGCCATTACAGCCACTCAATTCATTTTTAACATTTGGAAACACGTTTTTCTGAGCCGCCTCTAAACACATCATGAGCAGGCGGAGCTGAGGTGACAAACAAACACTGCTGTCGTGTGTGATCAGAGACGCTTTAGAAAATATTGTATGAGTATCTTTGGTGTGATTCAGATCTGGGCAGCGCTTCTGTATGTTCAGCAAAACAGCCAAGAGGCTAAAGACTTTAGACAGTTTTTTCCAAACAAACCGTGTAAGTTGAGTAATGCTGTTGAATGTAGATAATGTTGAGCTAAAAGATGACAAATAGATGTCAATTTAGTTAGTTAAGCTAGCTAGCTAACTTAGAGGCGGTAGTAACTAGTTACATTTACTCCGTTACATTTACTTGAGTAACTTTTTGGATAAATTGTACTCTTAAGAGTTGTTTTGTTGCAAAATACGTTTGACTTTTACTTGAGTAATATTATTCTAAAGTAACAATACTCTTACTTGAGTAACGTTACTATTTAGACTACTCTAAGATTACTCACTTCTGGGTAGAAAAAAAGAATATAAATGTATTTGTGTTCCTTTGACTGTTATTTTTGTAAAGATTTAATTTATTTTTGTGGCAGTTAAAGTTTAAAGTACACGAATTTGCTGATTATTATTACTGTATTCCTAATTCTATTTCAAAATGTTGCTTTCCACATGTTTTTTAATCTTTATTGCCACAATAGAAAGCAGGGGCGCAGATAGGATTTTTGAACTGGGGGGGACTGGGCTGTCAGCAAATGATTCCATTTTGTGTAAATGCATATATATATATATATATATATATATATATATATATATATATATATATATATATATAATGTGTGTGTGTACTGAAGCTTCAATATACATTCGAATTGTGAGTTTTCTAACTGAATGAACATTGGTAGATAAAGGCCTACCTGGTCAACATTGCTTGGTTTTTGAAAAAAACGCTGTAATTGTTTTTTGTTTTTTCATTGTTGACCCCACCAGGGATTGCCTGCAGGCCAGGAGGACAATGTTAACATCTTGAATCTCATAATTTCAGTTAACAGTTGCTGCTTACTAAAATAACATTATACATAAAAATAACAACATTAAAAGATATTCACCTACAGCCTAGAATGCTGTTATTTTACATTTAGCCTACTTCAGGTAAGTCCAAATTCCTTCTTTTTATTATCAGACTAGCTACTCAACATTACAAAACAAGTATTTGTCACATCTGGGAAAGGCAACAGGCATAGGATATTTACATCTTTTGGTTCTTGAAACAAACGCTGTGATTTTTTTCCCCCTCTTCTCTGGCTTAATGTGGCAGAAAGATCACCAGCTCGGTCGTTAGACAGTTGTTTATGATCACTATGGTTACCGCGACAGGCAAAGTCCCCAGCTCCCCTTAGGACCCCGGGGTCGAGATGGTGCGTTACATTTACATTGGAAGTTGGAACTTGGAGCTCCGAGCAACATAACCTCAGAACTGAGCGCTTCCCAGTTTAAAAACTGGGACATCATGGAACATGGAATTCGAAAAAAAATGGCCAGTTAATGAAATGAAATGAAAACCCCAACATTTATGCTGGGAGATGCTGGATTTCAATGCTTTTCCGACTTCAAACTTCCAACTTACAAGTACAACTGAACGCACCATTAGTCGCAGCAGAAACACCGCTGCTATCAAATGGATGAGCTGTGCAGTGTTATTAACCGAGAATTACGTGGAAAATGAACACCTTGCTTTCCCAACTCTGCAAGGATCTGCTCCAGCCTACACCGATTCAAGAAGGGGAAAATGTGGATTGATCACTGACAAGGCTGCTGCTGCTGCCATTTCAACTTTGTGCTACAGTGTAAGTTAGTCTAACTAACGGAACATTAATCCTCACTTTTTCTACCTATGTGTGGCGCCTTACGTAGGGACGGTGGGTGGGGGGGACAGATGGGGGTCACTATAAATCTGGGGGGAGACATGTCCCCCCCGTCCCCCATGCTATCTGCGCCCTTGATAGAAAGAGCAGGGTGAGAGAGGAGACAGTGGACCAGAGGCCAACAGGGATGATTATGCAGGGTCACAGGTGAGAAGAGAATATATAGCTATGTCACTACTACTATTCTTAATTCTATTTATAAATTTTACTTTATAGATTTATAGATTTTGAGTTTAGATTTTGATAGTATATCATTTTAAAGAACTAAAGTTGGTTCCCTGGTGCTGTGCTGTTTGTGGTTATGTGGTTCTTTAGCTGCTAAGGAGAGGTGTAATTGAATGTGAGAGGATGATAAATCACTCAATAGACCGCTGAACAATTTGTCCCCCTCACTTCTAAAATGATGGCTACGCCCCTGCAAACAATATGCAAATGAGCCGAAATCTCCGACGATTTTAACAGAGTTTAGCGTCTCTTTTAACAACCTAAACCAACTGTAAAAGTCATATACACGCTCACAATAAATTCACGCTAGTTTTTTTTTTTAAGTTTAAACCAGGTTTAACAACTTTTACTCTCGCTAGCTTAAAACAATGGGAGAGAGCATCACAGCGTGTCTCCCCAGCACAGAAGCTGCTGTTCCCTTTGTTTCCCGGGGATGCGCAGCTTCCTCAAACATGCGCCTCTGTGCACCTCATCAATTAAAGCCCCCCCCACCCCGCTACAACAGGTAATGCAGAACTAAATAACTTATTTACAAAATGGCTCTCAATATAGGTCAAAGATGCACAAAAAAAGCTCCTATGACTGTTTTAGACAGAGAATAGAAGTATAGTAGAGTGGGGGAAAAAGCCCCCGTGGGGTAATACGCCCCCGGCCTGTTTTACCCAAAATAACCACCAGATGGCGCAAAGTTACATTTCTATTGTTGATATGGACTGGCTTGACAACGGGGATATACAAATATCCACTGTGGATCGCATATCAGCAACGCAGCGGAGAGAAATCAAATTTCATGGTAAGTGATATAATTTTCAGATATCAGTAAAACTGTATTTAGATAGCTGCTATTTCGTCAGATATCACAGCTGTGTATGTGGTATGAGTAGACAAGTCAGTAAGTTAAAAAAATACATTAGGTATAAAAAGTTGAATCACATTTTGAAAGTAAGACCCTTTTTTGTAAAAGTGTAGTCTCTGGGGTAAAACGCCCCCTTAATGGCAGGGTAAATGGCCCCCAGGGGGCATCGTTTCCTTTTATCATAATTACTGTATTTCATACATTTCTGAATAGCAGATACATAGTTTTTAATAACATCTCGCTTACCTGGTTGAGTAAAGCAAGTAATTTGAACTTAATATTAAAAAAAATAATATTAGCATTATTTATTGATGCACTTGTTCTTTGTTAATTCATGTTCAATCCACACAAAATTATATTGAAATTAAATGCGAAATATAATAAAATAATGCATCTATTCATTAATTCAGGGATATTTTCTTGTTTCTTTCACATTATAGGCTTAAGTAAACACTTTTGCTATCCAAACAGCTTTTTTTGAGTGAGGGGGCCTATTGCCCCACCTCAGGGGGCCTTTTACCCCACTGGGGGGGGGTGTAAAAGGCCCCCTTGGCACAATGTTTGTTTTTGTTAAAAAAAAAATTAAGTATTAACTTTAGGCAAACTTTAGGTGGCATTATTGTTCATGTCACTGTTGTCAAAAACTATGATAAAACTAAACACATGGTTCATTTCAACTTGGAGAAAAGCTGAATTTTCCTTAAGGGGGGCTTTTTCCCCCACTCTACTCTAGCAAGTTTTGGGAATGTTCACCAAAATGAAATAGCAAAATATTTTTAAATAAAATATTTACTCAGCTACATACTCCCCCCTTAACTTCTCAAAACAGTACAATAGATCAATAGATGACCAACGGGTAACCTGAACCACTAATTTCACATACAGCACATCTCTACATGCGACACAAATGCCTCCCAACCAAAAGGGAAAGTGAAACATTGCTTAAAGCAGTGTTGCTGTTGGGCCGTTATTAAGCTCGAGGTGTGGACCTGGGTTTTAAGCAGGTTGGACTGCCATTTTTATTTTCTGAGCAAGCTGCATTTACAGATATTCCACTGTCTTCCTGATTAACATAGACATACATGTGTGCACACACTGCCAGAGCCGGGTCAGAACACTACCATGCTGCTTTGTGGGTGTGGGGGGTTGGGAGGAGTGTTACAATTTGAAAAAAAAAAAAAAAAGACACTGGCTCTTTTTCAGTTCAGTTGTGTTTCATTTTGTAACATTCTACCCGGTGTTTATTCTGCAGGCTCTACAAGCTCATCAGTAAATCCATTCAGTTGCTTCAGAGGCATTAGGTTTTGTAAGTGGTGAGGCAATATTACAACAATGCGTCAACAGAAAATGTACTTTTAATACTGAAGTATTTTTAAAAGCAAGCATTTCAGTACTTAAATTTGACTGGACAACTTTCACTTGTATTGGAGTAACATTTGACTTAAGTAATGAAGTTGGGTACTTTGTCCACTTCTGTTCAAATTCTAGCTTACTGTCAGGTTTTGATTTGTCTGTACTGAAGAAAGTTGAATTGAGAATTATCTATAAATATAAATCCTCTGCTGTCCAGGAGATTCGGCCTCACGGATCGATCTGGGAGTGACATTCAGTGACACAGACACAGCTGTTCAGAGACGTTTCTCAGTTTATGGAAAGACAAACATGAGTATATATTCACACATAAGGGTGTGGTGAGACAAACATGATGGGTGAATTCACAACAAAGAAATACACATGTTCTTACGATTGCTTAAGACACAGTGGCAGATAAATGACATGCCCAGCAACAGAAACCAGAGTTCAAAGTGCTACCGAGTAAGAAGTAGACATTGAGAGCAGAAGAAGAATAAGACAATAGCAGATTTGTGTGCTGGTTGGAGCATCCTGTGTGTTATGAAAGGAAGAGAAACGTATTCGCAGCAAATATTAATCTCATCACTTAATGTTGCTGATTTCTGCAAAATCACCTCCTCTGCATTTAAGTGAAGTAATTCCTTCAAACACATTTTTACAAAAAACCTGAATAGTAATAATGTGATCACTATAATACATTTGTTTAATGTTTCTGGTATTTCATTGGATATGATTGGAGACAGATAGGATTTTTCTTTGTTCATTCGCTCAGATGTAGTCTGATTCATCTTCCTCTGTGAATCCACTTTTGACAGCTTTTTCAATGCTCTTTATCTCCTCTGGAGCAGCAGCAGGGAGAATGGCGAGCAGTTCTTTGTTGATCTTCTCCATTCTTGCAATACTCTTTCTTTCAAACTCCTCCTTGTTCTTGAGGGCAAGGCGTAAGATGGCTTTCTGAGCCTCATCACAGGAGTTCTGTAACTGCTGACGCTCAAACTCAAATTCAGGCTTTTCCTTGTCCATGGCCATCAGTTTTTCCAGAGAGCTGACACGATTCATGAGGTGCTTGGTGGACACATCGGTGTAGGTTGCTGAGATCATGTGGACGAGGTTGGCAATGTTAGAGGCTTGAAAGGCTTGATTGTAGAGCAGATCTTTGGAGAAGAGCTTTGCGTTGTAGGAAAGTGCTTGTGTCTTCTCAGATGTGGAGACAAAGTTTTTAAGAGTTCTGGTCAGGCTGGTTTTCACGATGTTGGACACTATCTGAAAGAAGCGCACCATCTTCTCTCACTGCTCCTTCACTCTCCCCATGGCATCCATACCTTTGACCAGCATTTCTATAGTGGTCTTAAAGTCAATCTCTTTGACCTTACAGCTCCTCAAAGTGATCAGGATTTCAGTCAGCTCCTTTTGGTTCTTCTCCATGTTCTCTACACACTTCTCATAGGTCTCTCTGGTCTTGTTCAGTTGAGCCCGGCTCTGTTCTATTTTGAATCTTGCATTCTCTGATGCCCTTTGTGAAGCACTCATTGTCTCAGATTTACTTTCTTCTTTATACATCATTGGTGGTTTGGGAGTCAGGGCAGGAGACTTTGTAACATCTTTACTTTTGCTGTCAAAAGAGCGAGCTGATTCAGTCAGTTTTCTTATTCTTTTAATCAGCTTCTTTGTTTTGGCATCTTCACATTTCCCCTCTGGTGCATACTTTGCTAGTTTTGCACAGATTGCAATGCCTTCATCACATATGTTTTGGGCATTCTCTTTTGCCTTGCAGTTTGGGATTTGTTCTAAATTCTCCTTGATTCTTTTAAACTGATTTTCCTGGAAAACTGTTTTTGTAGCTTTCCTCTTTTGATTAGACGACTCTTTCCAGTTAATCGTGTTGTCCTGCACAAACTTATGAACTTGCTCAGTGTATGTCAGGATTTCTGCAGACTTACTATACATGTTCTTTATACTTTATACATGTTCTTTATACTTTACATGTTCTTATGGGCTTCGTTGAAAGCCCTCCAGCCAGAGTTACACACTTGCATGAGGCAGGCTCTAAATGAATGTGGGTATTTGATGAACTTGTAGCCACCTTTAGGTGGGTTCTTGTTAATGGAGAAATCTGTTTTAGAGGAGATAAAGACCAGCTCTCCCAGGATGGCTATGGAGAGAGGAGCGGGAGTCAGATACTCCTCCCAGTTGGCATGTGGCTGCATCACAAGCTTGGTTTGGTTTCTCATCTCCTCAGCTGTGGTGAGGCTTTGATTTTTCTTTGCAATTTGGGAATCCATGGCTTCTTTGTTTATGCTAAAGGAAATGCATTGATTGTATGTTTAATATACATTCATCAACACCATCACCAGCAATATTAACATTATTAACAACAATATTAATCTACACAATCTGTGTTTCAATGATTCTTTTAAATAATCAGATTTTTCCACAAAAAAAAATTTCTCACATGTTGCAGTCCATCATGGAGCTCTTAATTTAAAAGGGAAAAATGTTGCATAAAATCTATTTAAGTGGTTTAATGGAAATTAAGTGGGCACAAAGTGAAAAGATTTTTTTTGTACATTGAATTTCATAAAGATGTTAAAATAGTAGTGCCTACTGCCTTATTCTCTGCACCCCACAGCCAAATATGATGAGTACTGAAAACGAAACTCAACATGCAGGTGGTCATTAACAAGCCTTCATGATGTCACTTTAGTGCACTTTAATGGAAATTAAGTCGGTGCAGTTTGAGGATTCTAGAAATAAATAGACTTGTAGTAGTTTGGGGCGAAGAGATGGTGGTGGTGGTGGTTGTTGTTGATTATTGAATTTCATGAAGATATTAAAATAGTAGGTGTGCATTATTCTCTGTACCCCGTAGCAAAAAACAGATAGATAGATAGATCTGAAAGTGAACTTAGAGTTGTTTTTATGCTGTAAGATAAGGTAGGATTCTTGAAATGAATAGACTTTTAGTAGTTTGGGGCAAAGAGAACGTGGTTGTTGTTGTATATTGAATTTCATGAAACATTAAAATAATTGGTGTGAATTATTTTCTGTGCCCCATAGCTAGCTAGATAGATAGATAAAAACATGAGAACTGAAAATAAAACTAAACTTAGAGTGGTTTTTATGCTGTAGCTGTACAGTTTCCCTTTGCTGGAACTAAAGGGCCCCACTTCTATGAGGGAGTTTTTCCTCATCACCGTCACCACAGTCTTGATTATTGGGAATAGATTAGGGCTAAAATTAACTCATGTTTAAAGAATTTTAATGACTTTAAAGCTGCTTTGCGGCAATGTCTATTGTTAAAAACGCTATAAAAATAAACTTGACAATATCGAGTGGATAGCCAAGAAGAATGGAGATGTGGAGATCAACTGTTTATATAACCTGTGTAAATACAGATTTTTTTCAGTGCGCACACACACACACACACACACACACACACACACACACACACACACACACACACACACGCAGTGCCCAAGGTGCATAGCGCCCCCTGTCACCAGAGTATTGAACTCAGCTGTCACTCATTCACACTCGTCAGCCAGACTACTGAAACCTCACTCACATTTCCCTGCTTTGTGAAGTATTGTTGTGGGTTTTCTGGTCCATATCAAGCCTTTATATCTCTGCCTGCCTTTTGTTGTTTTGACTCTCGCTATCTTCTTTCATCTACGCTTCTTGTCTTTCCTACATTGGCCTGTTTGTCGATCGACTGACCCTTGCCTGCCTTTTGACCACAACTCTAGCGTCACAATTTGGCTTCGTTACTGTTTGCTCCCCGCTCTCCAAACACCCTGACACACACACACACACACACACACACACACACACACACACACACACACACACACACACACAAATCCAAAAATTCAGTGGCTTTTAATTGATTGTCTTTTTTGCATACATTAGAAAAAACTTTGATATTCCTAACCAGATAAAAAGGATTAAATGTGTAAATAAAATAAAATCTTTAAAAATGTTCAGAACAGCGTTGGTCCTCCTAACTTGATGTCCTGATAGTCTTCAGTGAATGTGTCGAGGATCTCTGTGAGCTCTGCAACCAAATGATGCACTGTCACAAAACTGAAAGTCACTGTGTATTTATAACCTGTAGCCCACCCTCCCCTTTCACAGTCCTACCTCTGCCATATGGGACTATAAAAGCAGCTGATCTTAAAATATCACATGACTGACTGACTGACTGACTGACTGACTGACTGACTGTGGTGAGCGAGAAGAGAAATAACAGTGAACAAACAGAGGTAAATTTTTACGCTTTAATGAGAAATCTATCTTTAAGAAACCCTGTGACAAGGTTATCATGTGGCATGCTGCTTTTCTGAGTACTGTGCATTGAGTGTGTTTAAATGTGTCATGACGAGCATTTTGATTCAAACTGGTAGAATATGAAAAATAATATAAAATGACCATGAGGGCCTGTTTTTATTGAACAATAATAAAAGTGTGCTGAAAGAGATCTCACAAATGGTTTGAGACACTGGAGGGGATTTTTATGAACATCTCATGTTTTTTTTTCCACCTCCCCCAATAAAGCACTGTTACTTTCTGTTTCAGATTAAGATGACCCAGCTTCATTCATCTGAGTGAGGGGAATTTCAGTATTGACATCAAAATTATTTATAATAATAAACTGATTTTTATAAGTAATGGCTCACAGAAAATTCCAACAAGAAATATGATTTTTCAAAATTGAACTAAAATAAAATATTTTTCCTGAAGGGGTTTTTGATTTTCTGTGTTGAAATTGTGCTCGTCTCTGCAGAGTTGCGCTGAAGAACACGGCTGAGGCTGTTATTGTTCCATTAAAATATGGCATCTCCTCCCTGAATGCAGTCTATCAGGCGCTGATTGAGACAGATGTAGATCCTGTTACTGGGCAATGCTCCAACTACAACACCATCAGACAGCAGATAGTGCATGCTCATCAGAACCTGAAGCGCTCAGATCAGAGGGCCAGTTCAGGGTTAAAGAATCTGGATGAAAATTTGGAGAGACTTACAGAAGCCGAGGGAAAACTGGAACGTAAGAAGAGCCGTACTGAGACTCATTTAGAGAATTTGAGAACAGAGCAGGCATCTAATGAAGAATTACGCAGAAAATCTCAAGCAGCTTTGGAACAGGCCAGGAGGAATCTGAATTCAACAAAACAGACACTTCGTGATCAGGAAAGCAGGAAAAACACTGCTGAAATCATCACAGGTGTTGGACTGGGAGTGATGGTTATACCAATTGTTGGATGGATTGCAGGTGAAAATTCTGTTACATGTAGAGTGTCATGTAGAAGAAAATGATTAAAATATATTATATAAGTGTACCCTTCATGTGAGTCTGTGTGTGTGTGTGAGAGAGAGTCAAACATTGTATTTGTCTTCCTCTGTGCAGGTCCTGTCATGGTGATTGGTGGTGCCATTGAAATGAATGAAGCAGTATGTGCTATTGGAGTGGCTGAAGAGGAAGTGACAAACTCTGAGACTGACGTGAAAAAATATGAAAGTAAAATGTCTGAATATGAGTCCAAGATTTCCCAGACCAAACAAGATATCTGACAGAAAGACAACAAGCTGAAGCAGAAGCATGAAGGAATCCAGAAGCTGAAGAAGCAGATCGAGTCTGTTGCTGACTTCCAGAATAAAGTGAGAAGAGCCGTTCACCTCCTGGGTGTCCTGAGTGGGAAGACCAGCATGGCTGAACATCAGACTCACAGATTCATCCTCCACGAGCCTGTGATGAAGGTGATGGAGGATGTAATGAAAGCCACAGAGCAAATCATAGGCAATGAGCTCCTCTACGGCAATGACATGCCAAGACTCGTCAGTCAAATGAAGGAAAACGCCCAACGATTGGCAGAAATTTGTGCCTCAGAGACCAGCTCTAAGAATAACACCAGTTTGTTAAATTTACATGATCTTTTTTAAAGTTATATTTACACTCCATGGTCAAAATAATCTGATCTTGGTCAACTTGGTGTGGAAGGCTGTTGAAAGATTAAATTAAAATAAATAAATATAATACATGTGCTCAATTTGTAATTCATTAAATTCTCATACAAATTCCATCCACTTAAAATCACTGTCTTTATTCTGCCAACATTATGCTGATGTCAGGTCGGTACCAGAGTCGGCACCAAACTACACATCCAAACTATGATTCTGGACTATTCTTCCCAGAGTGCACCATGGTCTGCAGATGTAGCTGCTGCGGACAGCAAAACTCATCGTCACTCATAGTCACAGGACTTCTGATCACATCCCCCTCCTTTCAGTTTGCTTTACAATGAGTCCATGTACATAAACCTTAGTTTCTGTATGATTCTTTATCTCACCTTGAACCAGCACTGATGAGATTAATTTTTGGAGCACACCCAATCCTCTGTTTTTCAAAACACAAAATCAGAAATACTTTAAGAATCCCAAGGGGAAATTGAGTACATCTGTAGTTGTTCACACTCAAGCAGAGAAATTACAAATTTAAACAAATATGTAAAATGCAGGAAATATGTAAGATATAAAAACAGTCAAAAATATATTAAAAAAATGTGAAATGTAAACCATATACAGTTCTGTAAAAAATCAAGAAACCACTTCAGAGTGGTCTAAGAATGGTCTGACCCTGGGCTGGAGCTGCTCCAGAACAAGTCTCTTTATGAAGTGTGATGTCAAAGCCACTGGCCTGTCATCCTTCGAGCCACTGTAGCATGGGGTCTTCAGCACTGGGAAGAGGCATGACATCTTCCACATCATGGGGACTTTCTGGAGTCTTAGGCTCATATTGAAGACATGATGCAGCACTCCACATAGCTGGGGGGCACAGGCTTTGAGCACCCTGGGACTGATACCGTCAGGGCCAGCAGCCTTGTTTGAGTGGAGATGCTTCAGCTGTCTTCTCACCTGGTCAGCCATGAAACTCATCATGGAGTTTTGATGATGAGGAGACAAAAACCAGCTCTCCCAGGATGGCTATGGAGAGAGGAGCAGGAGTCAGATACTCCTCCCAGTTGGCATACAGCTGCATCACAAGCTTGGTTTGGTTTCTCATCTCCTCTGTGGTGATTGTAGCCCAGGCTGTAAAGCGTCATAATTTTGTTAAGACTATCCTGTTAAAATAATCCATTTTATTTGTGAACGAAAAAACCATTCATTGAAAGTAATTGATCAGTTATTAAAATTCTAAAAGCAATTCATCTCGTCTCGTCTTCTTCCGCTTATCCGGGACCGGGTCGCGGAGGCAGCAGTCTAAGCATGGAAGCCCAAACTTCCCTTTCCCCAGACACCTCGGCCAGCTCCTCGGGAAGAACACCGAGGTGTTCCCAGGCCAGCCGAGAGACATAGTCCCTCCAGCGTGTCCTGGGTCTTCCCCGGGGCCTCCTCCCGGGGGGACATGCCTGGAACACCTCCCCAGCAATTCATTTTGTTTTGAAATAAATAGATGCTTTATAAATAATTCATTGAAATTGATTATATGCACTAAAAACTATTGGAAAGTGTTTAAAATGGAGAAAAGGAGAAATAGAGAAAAAAAAGGAGTTGCTGCAGAAGGCTATGTAGAACGAGCTTCCCGAATAGCCAATTAGTGCATCTTGTGCGCCCCAGGTGATCAACCTCGTAGGTTATGTCTGGTCGTAACTTCCTGTTTTGCGGCCATGTTTACGGTTGCTGCCTCATGCGTTCTCTGATCCAAACGCAGATAAAACCTGTTTTCATCCACGGGGTAAGACCTGAAAATAATGTTTTGAACTGAGTTGGAATAATTCTTAATGATGTTAAACCCTGGTTGACCAGTATATTGTTAATATTTAAACTTTATAGAGCAGTGTGAGACCGGACGATTTCTGCCGATCGGGCGAGGGTAATTGCTGGAACGCTCGTTCCTAAATTGATCACTCGGTGAGTGGAAAAAAAAAAAACACTCTAACTTGTTTGGTTGATTTGTAAAGCATCTGAAAGTTATGTTAATCGGCACAGCAGCCATGAAAAAGGTGCTAATGGTGCTATTGAGGTATTTCACCTGACGTCACAGGGTCACGTGACGCCCCGGTGTCCGCCATTTTGGACGGCAAGCTAGCTAATGTCAACAACAGTAGCTGGTATGTTACTGTAGCAATGTTTACGTTCAGTCATTTGGATGACTGTTAAAACCTTTCAGTCTCAAGTTTTTCCTTTACTGGATTTACTAGTTTACTGAGCCAGCCAGCCCCGGAGCGCTAGCTAGCCAGCCAGCCGGCCCCGGAGTGCTAGCCAGCCGGCCCCGGAGCGCTAGCTAGCCAGCCGGCCTGCCCCGGAGCGCTAGCTAGCCAGCCGGCCTGCCCCGGAGCGCTAGCTAGCCGGCCGGCCGGCCCCGGAGCGCTAGCCGGCCGGACCCGGAGCGCTAGCCGGCCGGACCCGGAGCGCTAGCCGGCCGGACCCGGAGCGCTAGCTAGCCCCGGAGCGCTAGCTAGCCAGCCAGCCAGCCCCGGAGCGCTAGCTAGCCAGCCAGTCAGCCCCGGAGCGCTAGCTAGCCAGCCAGCCAGCCCGCCCCGGAACGCGCTCAGTAAACTAGTAAATACAGTAAAGGAAAAACTTATAACGGGCCATGTCTCAACAGACTAAGAAGTTATTTCAATGACATTTAATAACATTTTGTTTATCCTGAGGACCGAAAGTAAATGAAAATGTGAACAAATCTTAGCTGTCAGTGAGCAATCCTGGTGGAAGCAGGTAAACGTTGTTCTCTAAGCCTGCTAACCTCAATTTTTGCAAATACCTCTCCCTCTGCTCGCCCTGTAAATGCCCTACGTCGCTGGATAGTGAAGGTGTTTTCTGCATCTCGCTCCTTTTTCTTTTATGTTTTTCGTTTGTCGCCTTCCTCGCATTCAAACTGATTCGAGCCGTGCCGTCCAAAATGGCAGCGTCACATGACTTGGTCACGTGAGTGAAATACCTCAATAGCCGCCTGAGACTGTGCTGTGATGCTAATGGGCCATTGACCTGAACTTAGCAGTTTAGCTTGTTGGTGTCACATCTGAATGATCATTTCAGTGTTGTTTATTGTTATTTACTAAGGAATATTTTTCTAAGCTGTTGTTCATTGCATATGTAATATGGTGATAGATGTTAAATTCACCAAAGGTTCCCCAACAATGTTCAAAAGGATCCAGAGGACAAGTGAGATGGAGTAAAAAATATATATATTTTGTTTATTTTTCTTCAATAAAGGAAAATGTCGTTTTGTCTTTTTCTTTCCCTGTTATTTCAATTTCAATAAATACAAAAAAAGGAAATTACACAAAACTTCACTGTCGCCCCCTATAATGAAGGCAAAACAAATACATAATATGCAAAAAAACACAATTAACTTGAGGCTGACTAGGCCACAGTACTGTGTCAATGGCTTTGAAAATCTAAACCCACAGCAGGTATAACCATCACACGTCTATAAAAAAAGGCACCGCAATCACACATGGGAACCTCACAGCAAACAGTAGTTAAGGTGGCTTGTAGTACACGAAATGAGCCACAACAGATCGAGCACACGTCTTACGCACACCGCAATACCTAATAAAAACCGATGGTGAACACTGCTGTAA
This sequence comes from Neoarius graeffei, assembly GCF_027579695.1. Lineage (NCBI taxonomy): Eukaryota > Metazoa > Chordata > Actinopteri > Siluriformes > Ariidae > Neoarius > Neoarius graeffei. The sequence continues at coordinate 6,914,857 of NC_083590.1, forward strand.
GTAGCTTCAAGCCAATTGACACAGACACCGTATGCTGGATTATGGCCTCAGTCAAACAAAACAAACATAAAATCAAAATAAATCTGGCCCTAACTCAATTTTAATACACTAAACGGCTTGGAGGTTTATACAGGAGGGAGAGAAAGCGGCACAACCACCCCCTAAGCACTGAGCCACTGAAACACACCAAAAATATACATAAGTACAAACACATTAAATTTAAAATCACATTTCTAGCTACCCAAATCCCATTCCCACTCTTACTCTCCCATGAATGTTACATACCCATTGTTTGCATATGTGTATGGAACAGAAAGATGGGGTGTGAAAAATTACTCATCAACCAGTTAAATACGCTAGGCACCCTCAACCCAAATCTTCCCCCCAATTAATTTAACAATAATATGGACGTTAACTACCTACCACAGTGGGTCCTAGGTGTGAGTCCACGGGAAAATGACGAGCCCACCAGTCTGCACACGCAGACGCCGCTCCTGTTATTAAAATGTAACCATTCCAGAACATGAGCACTGATAATTGTTTGTCATAGCAGCCTAACAAACATAACGAGGCTAGAGGCAACAAGACAATGGCAGCTACCTGGTACGCTGGTGGTCCTACGAGGCTACTCCTTGATGGCGTGATGTTTACAAAAGCCAATACGCGAGCCTATCCCTGATTCTCTCAGTTATTCCCTCGCAATGAGGCGCCAGTTGAGTACGGGTTCACTTAATGTTCGCCTCTTTGCAGTCAAAACACACCCAGTGACCAAGGAGTTACACATATAAGCTATGCCAGGAGTTAGCTTGGCCTGAAATTAGCCTTAAGCTGCCAGCAGACCAACTCCCCACACGCTCCGTCTAAAAAAGGGTTTTAGATGTTTTTCTTCTAGTCCCTTTTATCCCCTCCCCTGCTTATGGCTTCCGCTCCCGATCTAGGAGTCCAAGCTCCACTTAAACCTCAATGCTCCCCCCACTGGGAGGGAGTGTACGTGTATCAATAAGTGGGTTTATGTGCGTTGGAATAAACAAGTCATCAATATTACACCCGGTCACACCCACCCCAGCTCTGAAAGCTCACTGTCCCGGTGAGGGCCTGACTGTCTATAACCAGGGCCTAGACGTCGGGTCGTGGGAATTTCAGGTCTGCCCTCAATCGAATTCACACAAGGCACTGAGGTAGTCCGGGGCAGGTGAAACACGTTGCTGTGCTGTCCTGCTGTGGTCCGTGCTGTCCGTCTTACACTCATGGCAGTAAGACCAGGGGGCTGTTCCCTTTCCTCTGGGGCAGAGTCTGGGTCGTCTACTTGCGGGGGGTCAGGTCCGGGTTCGAGGGCCATAATTTCTATTTCCCGGGAGGGCGAAGTCAGTCCTTGTGTGCCGCTCGATGGGGCAGTGTCTCCAACATGCTTGGAGGTATAGACTAGAGCAGGGCTGACTAACGCTGGATCTGGCATGGGTACAGAACTGGTTTGTGCACTTCTCTGTGGAGCTGTGTCATTAGCTTCCATTGGTGGATAAGTTGCAATAAGGCTAGGAGCTCTTAACTCTGGGGAGGACAGAGAAGGCCCCTGTGCCGCCCTCTCTAGGCTGGTGGCACAAGCTCCACCCGTGGCGTGGCCCCAAGTGGGGCAGGGAGCAGCAATCCCCGGCCCAATGGGAGACGATATTATTGTGCTATGCACAGGAAGTGCCTCCACGCCATGAAGTCCATCTGTCTCTGATTCCAACACCAGGATCCCCTCCTCGCCACTTTCCTCTACTCTTGGTGGTCCTGCGGCCTGTTTTACCGGTACAACCTTCCTCTTCCCCTCAACACCACACCGAGCGCCCTCTGATGCTATCTGCGTTATGCGGGTGGGATCCATTTGTAAAATGGATGGGAGGACACGGAGTTCGGCCCGGTTGACATTCTTGTCAGGTCCGGTTCCATCCGCTGGGCAAATTGTATACACTCTGCCGTGTGGATCCAAGGCTCGGTGTACCCGGTAAACAGTGTGCTCCCAGAAGTCTTGGATCTTATGATGACCTAGTGGGTGGTTTCTCTTATGGACCAGCATACCAGGGACCAGTAGCTCAGGCCGTACTGGGACAACCTTTTGATTTCAGTGCTTGGAAGCTTCAGTTAACTGGTCTCTTGCATGTGCATAGATGGCTTTAAGATCATCCTGGTGCTGTCGCAGCCAGTCGTGGGTAGATCCCATTTCCGGCTCCTCCTCTGCATGGCCCAGGAGGAAGTCTATTGGTAATCGCCCTTTTTGCCCGAACATCAACTGAAACGGGGAATGCCCAGTGGATGCGTGACAAGTGGTGTTGTAAACAAAGAGTATCTGGGGGAGTGCCTGAGGCCATCTACGCTTCTGTTCGGGGGGTAGTGAACGCAGTAGGTCATACAGTGTGCGATTAAATCTCTCGCACTGCCCGTTGCCCTCTGGGTGGTATGGCGTCGTCCTGCTTTTGTCAATACGATATAACTGACACAGTTGTTTCATAAGATCCCCCTCGAAACTTCTCCCCTGGTCACTATGGAGGCGTTTTGGAACCCCATAACGATAGAACCACCCCTCAGTCAACAACTTTGCGACCGTGCTGGCTTTCTGGTCGCGGGCTGGGTAAGCCTGGGTGAATTTTGAAAACACGTCAGTAACTACCAAAACGTTTTCTTGTCCATCCGTGGATTTCTCTAGGGTAGTGAAATCTATGGCGACCACGTCAAGGGGGCGGGCAGCCACCAGGTTCCCTGGAACTGTCCGTACCCGAGGACGAACTGCTTTTGCCACGACACAGCGGCCACACTCCTGGCAGTGGATTTCAATCTCTTGAGACATGCCGGGCCAGAAGCATCGTTCCCTTACAAGCTGAGTGGTTCGCTCTATGCCCTGATGTCCGTGATCGTCATGCAGACTGGTCAAGACTTCCTGTTTCAAGCACTGTGGCAAGAGAAGTTGTAAAGTCTCTCTACTCTCGCCAGGCAGCCGGATGCTATGATATAACACTTCGTCCCGGCACCAAATCCTTGGCCATTCACGAAGGAATCTTTGAGTCCCCAAGGGCAAGAGCAACCATTCGTCCCTCGTGGGCAGTGCTCGCCGCTTCCATAGATTGACAAATGGTCCCAAAACTGGGTCGGCGGACTGCAGGGCCTTCAGGTCCACCTTTTTGCGCAAGGGAAGAGCGCTAACCTCTTGGCATAGGGCCCCGGCAAGGGGTCCTGGCACACCCTCAGGTAACAGAGGAATAGCTAGACCAGGTGCCACAGCAGCAATGGGGACTGGGTCGGGGAGCCTGGAAAGTGCATCCACATTTCTATTTGCAGTACCAGGGCGGTACTTGATGTCAAAGTCGAACATCGCCAGCTCAGACGCCCAGCGGTGTTCTGTCGCGCCCAACTTGGCTGTCTGCAAGTAGCTCAGTGGGTTACTGTCAGTGAATACCACAAATTTTGCACCCAAAAGATACTCTCTAAACTTGTTAGTCACTGCCCACTTAAGGGCCAATAGCTCCAACTTACGTGAACTGTAATTGGACATGTTTCTCTCGGTCGGCCGCAGGCCCCGGCTAGCAAATGCAACTGGTTTCCTTTGTCCGTCTTGATCCTGGGCGAGCACTGCCCCAAGCCCAGCGTGACTTGCATCGATTTCCAGAATAAAAGGCTTTGTGAAGTCAGCGTAGGCTAGAACAGGTGCACGGATAAGTTGGTCTTTTAAGCTCTGAAAGCTCTGCTGGCATTCCGGGGTCCAGTGGTTTCCAAGGGCCATCGTCCGGGGTCTAACTTTATTCTGACTCGCCTCTGCCATAGTGATCAGTCGGTGTAGGGGTGCTGCCACCTTCGCGAAACCTGCCACAAATCGCCTATAGTAAGATGCGAAGCCAAGAAAAGATCGTAGCTCCTTCGTAGTGGTTGGCTGTTTCCATTCTTCCACTGCTTTAACTTTATCCGGATCGGTTGCCACTCCTGCTGCAGAGACTACATGCCCCAAATATTTAACTTCGGTTTTAAAGAAGTGACATTTGGACAATTTGAGTTTTAAATTGTTGTTCTGCAACTGGGTCAGAACCAGTTTCAAACGCTGAAGGTGTTCTTCAAAGGATGAGGAGAAAATGATGATGTCATCCAAAAAGAGGAGGAGTGATTGTAAATTTTGATCTCCGAAAATCCTCTCCATCAACCTTTGAAATGTACTGGGCGAGTTGCATAAGCCAAACGGCATACGGTTGAATTCAAAAAGCCCAAAGGGCGTACAAAACGCAGTCTTGGGCTTATCGACCTCCGCGACAGGAACTTGATTGTAACCACTGGCGAGGTCAAGTGTGGAAAACCACTTCGCGCCCGTCAGTGCGTCCAGGGACTCTTCAATTCTAGGTAATGGGTACGCATCCTTTCGTGTCTTGGCGTTAAGCAGGCGATAGTCTACACACAGTCTCATATCACCCCCTTTCTTCTGCACAATGACTATGGGCGATGAGTAGGGGCTGCAGCTAGGTCTTGCGATTCCTGCCTCCACTAATTGTTGGATATGAGCCTTCACTTGCTCATACTGTGATGGAGGCAGGCGACGATATCTCTGGCGGATAGGGATGTCATCGGTGAGCGGTATCTGATGCTCAACCAAAGTCGTGCACCCTACATCCCCCTCCCCCCGACTAAAAACAGAACCATACTGTTGTAGCAATGCTTTTGCCCACCCCTCTTGTTCCTCCGACAGCATGGACAGTGACAGGTTCGAGAGGTCGATGGGCGGCGCAACCCCCGCCTCCGCAGACCGAACGAGGGCGACCTGCCCCCCACCGCCCCCCTCCACGACACTCACGCCAGGCCCGGTCGACAATGCTTGGACCACGTGGAGTTCTCCCAAAGCTGTGCGTGGTCGTAGCCACACCTCCTGTGAGCTAACATTAACCACGGGTACTTCAACCACCCCATTTATTACTGATAATAATGACGTGGAAATTAGTAAACCCATGGGCCACTGGGTATCATCTAACGGAGGCTCCAACAACACGGAACGGAGAGAAAGGTTGGCGGCACTGGGACAAATTAAGGAAATAAATTTGAGGGAACCCGGAGGGATACAGCTCGCACTACCCTGCACTCTGGCTTTACCCAGGTACCCCTTACTGCAGAGACCCTCCAGCGACTGGCAGGTAATAAAAACCTGCTGCCATGTCCTACTGTCCCCGCCCCGAGACGCCCACATCGCTGCAGACGGTAAATTGGCAAACAATTCTTTATAGCAGCTTTGGATCACATTCATCCCTAACAGCCCCGGTACTGCCTGTTTTTGATGCCGCGTGAGGGGATCAGTAGGGTCATGCACTACCAAGATACCCATGTTCTGGAAGGTCTTACCCAACACGGTAATATCTAGTTCGATGTAGCCCGAATATGGAATCTCATACCCGTTAGCCGCTCGCAATTGTAACCAGTTACAAGATTTAAGTGACTCGTCAAATACTTGAAAATGTTTTAAAAAAAACTTCGGTTATGGTGGAGACCATGGAGCCAGTATCTAAAAGACACTGCACCATCTGCCCCCCCATTAATACCTGAACCACCGGACACGGGCCTATGAGTTGGGATATGGGGCTTGATCAGTCGGAGGTCGAATCTTGTGAGCCTACAAGTGCACCTCCTGGTGTTTGGCTCTGCACACCAGGGGGCGTTAGTTTCCCTGCGGCTGTGAGGGCCTAGATTGCTTGGCTGACTGGTGATTGAACGTAGTTCTCTGCGACGCTCCATGAATGGATGTGTTAGGGGGCTCTACTTCTTCACAACAATATTTTGCAATATATCCGGGACGATTGCAACGCATACAGATGGGCCTACCATCCTGTTGGAAGCGGTATGTTCTAGACGAGTTTCCACCCCCCCTTTGGCTACCCCGTGGGCGAGACATATTTAAATGTGACAGGATGGCATCCAGTTGTGCCTGCTGGCGGCGAACACAGTCTTTAAGCTCAGCCATTTCAGCATTAGAAGCAGTAATTGCATTAGATTCTACCCCCGAGCCACCCCCCATAGATGTATATGTATCAAAGGAGAATGCTCTAGGTCTAGATCGCACCTCTTGCCTACCCTCGTCAACCCATTTAATCGCTGCCCCACGGAGTGTGAGAAAATCCATCTCCGGGTCTAACGCTAACCGTCTTTTCAGTTCTCTTCTCACCATATCGTCATTAACACCTTCAGCAAATTGGTCCCGCAAGATTCTGTCTGAATTAAACCCCCCCCAGGTGTTTTTTTGATTACTGCATCCATCAGTGTTTTCAGCCCATGAGAGAAATCACGCAAAGACTCCCCTTCTTTTTGGTGGCGCTGAAAAAACGACAGTTGAGCTGCAACATATGACTTAGAACAGCTAAAATTGTCTATTAATATCGTAAAAATTTTCTCTGCCGTATCTCTGGCTGAACTATCATGGAACTCAACTTCAGATTTTGCAGCGCCATCCAAATGATCATACAAGAATAACACCTGTTCTGCCTCAGGCAATGGACGAGCATCCAAACATCTACGGGCCTCTTTAACCCACTGATCCACGGTAAGTAGATCAACAGACAGTTTACCTGTGAACTTAGAACACTTACGTTCACGTGGGACATAAACATAACGTGGTTGCAACACAGGACTTGGAGCGCTGCTAGTTGCAGGTTGTTGGGAATTAATGGGAGCAGGTGGTGCATTTAACTCACTGTTCGATGTTGAACCACTTGTTGCACCCTCTTGCCCCCGTTGTGCTTTCAACTGTTTGTTTTCAGCCCGAAGCTGTCTCAATTCATTCATTAAGTCCTGCAGATCGCCCAGGCTTTCTTGAGTGGACATAGTCTTTATCAAAATAACAGGTCTTCAGTTGTTGCTTGTCCTACATCCAATGTCCCACGATACGGGTGTGATGCCGCTTCTCCCCTCCAAACCAAAGAAAGAAAAAAAAGGACCTTCCTACCTCCAAGCCTCTAACCCCTACCCCAATACTGGCCAAAAAACAAAACAAAAAAAAAAACCAAAAAACAAAAACGTACTCCAATCACGAGCCCTTGGATCCTGCTGACTACGCCAGATGTAATATGGTGATAGATGTTAAATTCTCCCGGGGGGACATGCCTGGAACACCTCCCCAGCAATTCATTTTGTTTTGAAATAAATAGATGCTTTATAAATAATTCATTGAAATTGATTATATGCACTAAAAACTATTGGAAAGTGTTTAAAATGGAGAAAAGGAGAAATAGACAAAAAAAAGGAGTTGCTGCAGAAGGCTATGTAGAACGAGCTTCCCGAATAGCCAATTAGTGCATCTTGTGCGCCCCAGGTGATCAACCTCGTAGGTTATGTCTGGTCGTAACTTCCTGTTTTGCGGCCATGTTTACGGTTGCTGCCTCATGCGTTCTCTGATCCAAACGCAGATAAAACCTGTTTTCATCCACGGGGTAAGACCTGAAAATAATGTTTTGAACTGAGTTGGAATAATTCTTAATGATGTTAAACCCTGGTTGACCAGTATATTGTTAATATTTAAACTTTATAGAGCAGTGTGAGACCGGACGATTTCTGCCGATCGGGCGAGGGTAATTGCTGGAACGCTCGTTCCTAAATTGATCACTCGGTGAGTGGAAAAAAAAAAACACTCTAACTTGTTTGGTTGATTTGTAAAGCATCTGAAAGTTATGTTAATCGGCACAGCAGCCATGAAAAAGGTGCTAATGGTGCTATTGAGGTATTTCACCTGACGTCACAGGGTCACGTGACGCCCCGGTGTCCGCCATTTTGGACGGCAAGCTAGCTAATGTCAACAACAGTAGCTGGTATGTTACTGTAGCAATGTTTACGTTCAGTCATTTGGATGACTGTTAAAACCTTTCAGTCTCAAGTTTTTCCTTTACTGGATTTACTAGTTTACTGAGCCAGCCAGCCCCGGAGCGCTAGCTAGCCAGCCAGCCGGCCCCAGAGTGCTAGCCAGCTGGCCCCGGAGCGCTAGCTAGCCAGCCGGCCTGCCCCGGAGCGCTAGCTAGCCAGCCGGCCTGCCCCGGAGCGCTAGCTAGCCAGCCGGCCTGCCCCGGAGCGCTAGCTAGCCAGCCGGCCGGCCCCGGAGCGCTAGCCGGCCGGCCGGCCCCTGAGCGCTAGCCGGCCGGCCGGCCCCGGAGCGCTAGCCGGCCGGACCCGGAGCGCTAGCCAGCCGGACCCGGAGCGCTAGCTAGCCCCGGAGCGCTAGCTAGCCAGCCAGCCAGCCCCGGAGCGCTAGCTAGCCAGCCAGTCAGCCCCGGAGCGCTAGCTAGCCAGCCAGCCAGCCCGCCCCGGAACGCGCTCAGTAAACTAGTAAATACAGTAAAGGAAAAACTTATAACGGGCCATGTCTCAACAGACTAAGAAGTTATTTCAATGACATTTAATAACATTTTGTTTATCCTGAGGACCGAAAGTAAATGAAAATGTGAACAAATCTTAGCTGTCAGTGAGCAATCCTGGTGGAAGCAGGTAAACGTTGTTCTCTAAGCCTGCTAACCTCAATTTTTGCAAATACTTCTCCCTCTGCTCGCCCTGTAAATGCCCTACGTCGCTGGATAGTGAAGGTGTTTTCTGCATCTCGCTCCTTTTTCTTTTATGTTTTTCGTTTGTCGCCTTCCTCGCATTCAAACTGATTCGAGCTGTGCCGTCCAAAATGGCAGCGTCACATGACTTGGTCACGTGAGTGAAATACCTCAATAGCCGCCTGAGACTGTGCTGTGATGCTAATGGGCCATTGACCTGAACTTAGCAGTTTAGCTTGTTGGTGTCACATCTGAATGATCATTTCAGTGTTGTTTATTGTTATTTACTAAGGAATATTTTTCTAAGCTGTTGTTCATTGCATATGTAATATGGTGATAGATGTTAAATTCACCAAAGGTTCCCCAACAATGTTCAAAAGGATCCAGAGGACAAGTGAGATGGAGTAAAAAATATATATATTTTGTTTATTTTTCTTCAATAAAGGAAAATGTCGTTTTGTCTTTTTCTTTCCCTGTTATTTCAATTTCAATAAATACAAAAAAAGGAAATTACACAAAACTTCACTGTCGCCCCCTATAATGAAGGCAAAGCAAATACATAATATGCAAAAAAACACAATTAACTTGAGGCTGACTAGGCCACAGTACTGTGTCAATGGCTTTGAAAATCTAAACCCACAGCAGGTATAACCATCACACGTCTATAAAAAAAGGCACCGCAATCACACATGGGAACCTCACAGCAAACAGTAGTTAAGGTGGCTTGTAGTACACGAAATGAGCCACAACAGATCGAGCACACGTCTTACGCACACCGCAATACCTAATAAAAACCGATGGTGAACACTGCTGTAAGTAGCTTCAAGCCAATTGACACAGACACCGTATGCTGGATTATGGCCTCAGTCAAACAAAACAAACATAAAATCAAAATAAATCTGGCCCTAACTCAATTTTAATACACTAAACGGCTTGGAGGTTTATACAGGAGGGAGAGAAAGCGGCACAACCACCCCCTAAGCACTGAGCCACTGAAACACACCAAAAATATACATAAGTACAAACACATTAAATTTAAAATCACATTTCTAGCTACCCAAATCCCATTCCCACTCTTACTCTCCCATGAATGTTACATACCCATTGTTTGCATATGTGTATGGAACAGAAAGATGGGGTGTGAAAAATTACTCATCAACCAGTTAAATACGCTAGGCACCCTCAACCCAAATCTTCCCCCCAATTAATGTAACAATAATATGGATGTTAACTACCTACCACAGTGGGTCCTAGGTGTGAGTCCACGGGAAAATGGCGAGCCCACCAGTCTGCACACGCAGACGCCGCTCCTGTTATTAAAATGTAACCATTCCAGAACATGAGCACTGATAATTGTTTGTCATAGCAGCCTAACAAACATAACGAGGCTAGAGGCAACAAGACAATGGCAGCTACCTGGTACGCTGGTGGTCCTACGAGGCTACTCCTTGATGGCGTGATGTTTACAAAAGCCAATACGCGAGCCTATCCCTGATTCTCTCAGTTATTCCCTCGCGATAATAAGGTTTATGGTTTAAGGTTTAAGGTTTCCCACTCAATAAGTGGGTTTATGTGCGTTGGAATAAACAAGTCATCAATATTACACCCGGTCACACCTATGTAAAGAAAAAAAATAAGGTATTGGTGAGACTGCTTGATGAAAGTGTGTGCTTGTGGTACTTAAAGAGGTAAATATTTAGTGCAGTTTCTCATTGTTACCGGTGCAAGGAGAGACAATTAAGCACGTTAGGCCTTAATGCCTCTAACTACCATGGGGTTTCTGAATTTAATGCAGTTTTCTACCAAATTAAAGGGTACTATGCAATATATTTATATTTATTTCTTTTAATTTTGAAAAATTATATTTTCTTTGTTACTAATGTAACTAAAACTATTTCAGCTCTTGAAACAGTTATTAATGTAACTACAGTACTTGAATAAAAAAAAGCTCTTTGAATGTATTTATAGTTTCACAACTACAAATTAATTCTTGAACTAGAGATATATTTGATTTTTGTTGTACAACTAAACCTTTTTGAGAGCATGATATAAACTGGTTAATGCAAATTAGTATTATTGATTGAGGATAATCAACATGCTATTTGTATCTGCTTTGACCTCTCTGTAGGTCAGGTTTTTTTTTTCTGTGACTTCATTTGATGAGGTCCCAGCTAAGGTCCACCGTCTATCGGGGAGTTTCCAGCTGGGTTCGTGTGAGGTTTCCAGAGATCCAGAGAGATTGTCTCTAGAGTCCATGATCCATAGATTCCCAGTGTGAGCTGGGTGGCGAGCCACATTGAAACCACCGATATTGAACTGAGAGTGGTGAAGGATTCCTTCATTCCCCCTTTCTCACGGACTGTGTGGTAGGACATAATACACATACACTGATGCACTTGACACGGATCTGAAGAAAAAGGGCCCCAACGCTAACTTTGGGACAGAGGGTTTTATTTTGCCGGCTTATTATTTTTAGTTGTTTTTCATTGAATGCCTTGCAACAAATTGTGTATTTTTTTACTTTTATTATTATTGATTATTAATAACAAGTGCACACACAAAAAAAACCTCAAACCATTGTTTCTTGTGTTTTTCCGACTACTCAACGACAAAGGCTCTCACAAGCTTATAGTCTTCTGTTACTGGTCCATCTATTAATATTGACTATTTACCTGTGCCCTGTTGCTACAATCTGTAACAAGGGGGTTACAGATTTGGCGAGCCAGCCAGGAGAGCTGTGTTGAGTGTCTAATTGTTAAATTTATTTTGTGTGTACAAGCTGCTGAAATTAAAGGTAGGTCCCCCCCAAAACAAAATAATAATAATAAAAATAAAATAAAATTAGAAAAATAAATACGGCAAAATGGAAACAGTAATGCAGGAATCAGTTGCAATTCCCTGCTCTGTAGTGGTTAGTGGATTAACTGAGACAGATAGTGATGATGAAGTATCTACTTACCTTCAGAAATATGGTTCAATCAAACATTTTCTTTGCATAGATGATCCCAAATCAGATTTCCACAGACACATCATTGTAGAGTTCACACACAGCACTTCTATGGAAGCCTTAGAGCCCCTATTGCCCCTTAAGCTTCAAAGCCCCACCCAGACCAACATGGTGTATGAAGTGAAGAGCTTGGCAGGTGTTTACACATTAGATGCCCGGAGCAAAGCTACCAAAGCATACATGGAACAACTTTGTGATATTGCCAAGCTGAGTGGAACATCACTAGAGCAAATGCTGAAAGAAGAGCTGGCACATCTTACTTTGTCTACAGCTAGCACACTGTCCTCTTCTCCTCAGCCTCACCAAGATCCCTCACCTGAGCAGAGCCCATTCTTCAAAACGGAACCACCTCACCTGGAAAATGTCTCATCCTCTCCACGACTTTCTTTTGTCGACCCACCTGATCTTGCAGCTAAGAAATCTTCTCACGATGAGGGTCAGCCTCATACCTCTTCAATCTTCACAAAAAACCTGACTGAGTTAACCTTGTCGCCGACTCATCCAGTTGTGACTGGTAGCATGACCCAGTCCACCATCGACTTGAATCCCCCCAGCATTCAACGAGTGGTGGTTGAACACGTTGTCCGCAGCAGTGAAAGCCCATCACACCTGGCTACACCAGGTAGGCTTCGAGCTTTCTCAGGGAAATGTCCACGGTTTAATAATGAAGTGGATTTCGACACATGGCGTACCAGTGTTGAAGTTCTCATGAAAGATCTCTCAGTCTCTGAATCATACTGCACGCATCGCATCCTTGACAGTCTCCTCCCTCCTGCTTCTGAGATGACTAAGCATCTTGGCCCACATGCTAAACCTTCGGCCTATCCTGAACTACTGGACTCTGCCTATGGAACAGTTGAAGATGGCAATGAACTATATGCCAGGTTCATGAATACACTTCAAAATGATGGGGAGAAGCCATCTGCTTTTCTGCAGAGGTTGCATGTGGCACTGGGCACAACTATGAGACGTGGTGGTGTGTCCTCTCATGATTTCGACCAGCAGCTTTTAAAGCAGTTCTGCCGTGGCTGCTGGGAAAATTCCCTAATAGTCGAACTCCAGCTTGAACAAAGAAAGAGAAATCCACCACCCTTTGCAGAACTGTTGCTGCTATTTAGGACAGAAGAGGATAAACAGGCGGCGAAAGTGAGTCGCATGAAGCAGCATTTGGGAAGCACCAAGCCTGTTTATAGTGCCAGTAAACAGCGTGTCATGTCTCATCTTCAAACAGCATATGCTGCTACTGATTCTGACTATTGCACTGAAGTTGAGATGCTGAGGAAAGAGATATCAGACATTAGCGCCCAGCTTAATAGCATGACAGTTGAGAGTAAAAAACAGAAATTGCCCAAACAGAAAGCAAAGTCCCTTGCTTCTAGTGCCAAAGCCGAGGCTCACCTCGTGAAAAAGAAAGGAACAACTCAGCAGAGCCCCGCTATCAAAATGAGCAGCAAACCATGCCCTTGGTACTGCTTCCAGTGTGGGGAGGATGGTCATATCATCTTGGCATGTGACAATGAGCCAAATCCTTCCCTCGTAGCAGCAAAGAAAAAACAGCTGAGAGAAAGGCAGGCTGCATGGGAGTCTTCCAATCCCCTTGGCAATCAGGCACATTTAAACTGATATCTGCTTCCATAGAGGGACATATGGGAGTGACACCTGATAAATCCAGTCCCACAATTGAAAAACCTGCCTGGAAGAGAGCTCGAAATAAGAGGAAACCCAGTACACTTCCTCGTGGCCTTGTGGGAACTAAAACCACAGCTCGGGTAACTATTGCGGGAAAAGACACCAGTTGTCTTTTAGATACAGGTTCGCAGGTGACTATGGTGCCCTGGTCTTTTTATGAGCAACACCTTCCAGATCTGACCATCCATCCATAAGGCAATCTTCTTGACGTGGAGGGTGCCAACGGCCAACTAGTCCCCTACTTAGGATACATTGAGCTCTCTGTCACATTTCCAAAAGACTTCGTAGGGACTGACATTGAAGTCCAAACTTTGGCGTTAGTTATTCCCCACCTCAGATCTACAGTCCATGAACAGGTACTTGTTGGCACCAACACTCTTGACACCCTGTATGCTGACCTTCGAGATGACCCAAATTTCTCCACCTTCCAGCCATTGCCTTATGGCTACAGGGCTGTCCTCACAATCCTTCAACTGCGTCAGAAAGGCTCCACCAGTAGTAGCCTTGGCTGGGCTAAGACTATTGGAAAGGCACCTGAGGTTGTTCCAGCAGGACAGACAGTTGTCCTCAAAAGCATGGTTAATGTCTCTAGTGCTCATTCTGAGAAGTACGTCATTATTGAACAACCATCAGCATCCTCCTTACCCAGCGGCCTCCTGGTCACAGCTAGCTTGGTCAGCTTGCCAACAAAACAACCTTGCCACCTACCTGTTGTGTTGAAAAATGAAACCGAACATGACATTACAATTCCGTCCAAGACAATATTGGCAGATGTTAATGCTGTTGTGAGAGTGTTACACAAAGAACAAACAGTAAAAGAACCAAACCCCCCTGACCTGGAAAGGGAGTCCCCTCAACCGACAAAACTGAGTTTTGATTTTGGAGACTCACCTTTACCCCCCGAGTGGAGAGAACGGGTAACAAACATGAACTCCATGCCAGATGTCTTCTCCCATCACGACCTGGATTTTGGACATACAGACAAAGTTAAGCATCGTATCAGGCTCAGTGATGAAACCCCTTTCAAGTTCAGACCACGTCCGATACACCCCCATGATGTGGATGCAGTGAGAAAACGCCTACAGGAGCTCCTTGATTCAGGGGTTATTCAAGAGTCTGAGTCCCCGTTCGCATCTCCTATTGTCGTTGTCAGGAAGAAAGATGGTTCTGTTCGTCTTTGTATAGATTTCAGGAAGTTAAACCTTCAGACAATTAAAGATGCCTATGCTCTCCCAAAGCTTGAGGAGGCATTCTCTGCGCTGGCTGGGTCGAAGTGGTTCTCCATCCTGGACCTTAAATCAGGGTACTATCAGATCGAAATGGAAGGATCAGACAAGCAGAAGACAGTGTTTGTTTGCCCGCTAGGATTTTGGGAGTTCAATAGAATGCCCCAGGGTATTACCAACGCACCATCAACATTCCAACGACTGATGGAGAAGTGTGTTGGAGAGATGAACCTTAAAGAGGTTTTAGTGTTCATTGATGACCTGATTATTTTTTCATCTTCCTTGGAGGAGCACGAACAGCACCTGAAGCGTGTCTTAGAACGGCTGAAGGAATACGGACTGAAGTTGGCACCAGGGAAGTGTAAATTTTTCCAGACCTCTGTCAGGTATCTTGGTCATGTGGTTTCTGAGAAGGGTGTACAAACGGACCCAGAGAAAGTAAAGGCCCTGACAATGTGGCCTGTCCCCACCAACCTAAAGGAACTCCAGTCCTTTTAGGTTTTGCAGGGTATTACAGAAGGTTCATTCAGGGGTATTCTCATGTCATCAAGCCCCTAACTGAATTAACCTCCGGTTATCCACCCCTTCGGAAGGGCAAAAAACCTAAGAAAGCCACAGGCCGAGAATATTACAACCCAAAGGAGCCTTTTCATCAGAGATGGACACCCCAGTGTCAGGAAGCATTCCACCTGATAATCCAGAAGTTGACTTCAGCTCCAGTCTTAGGTTTTGCAGACCCCCAGCTTCCGTATGTTCTACATACAGATGCCAGCACCCTCGGTGTTGGGACTGCACTGTACCAGGTTCAGGATGGCCAACCGAGAGTTATAGCCTTTGCTAGCCGAGGACTCTCAAAGAGCGAAAGGAAGTATCCTGCCCATAAACTCGAATTTCTGGCCCTGAAGTGGGCCGTTACAGAAAAATTTTCGGATTATTTATATGGGACAGATTTCACTGTGGTTACCGATAGTAACCCGTTGACTTACCTTTTAACCTCAGCCAAGCTTGACGCAACAGGTTACCGGTGGCTGTCCAGCCTGTTGACGTTCTCCTTCCGACTTCAGTACAGAGCTGGCAAGTGAAACTTGGACGCTGATGCCTTGTCTCGCTGTTCCCATGGACCACCAGAGGACGACCCTGTATCACAAAAAGAAAGTGAGAGAATCCGGCAATTTGCTTTGTACCACCTGAGTGATGCTGATACATCACACACTGTTCCTCAGGAGGTGATTCAAGCGATTTGTGATCGACACATAGTCACCAGTGTCGGAGGTGCGAAGGCTGAAAGCTCCAGCCCTGGGTTGACTTTAGTTGAATCTCTTTCTCATCAGCCCACAGCCATTCCAGACTGTTTTCAGGAAGAGCAAATGGATGGGTTTCCTTTTGTACCCTCATTTTCCGAAGAGGAACTAAGGAAAAAGCAGAGATCAGATCCTGCAATCAATGAAGTGATTGTTCAAATGGAGACTGGTAAAACCCCACCTCCCACCCTCAAAGCAGAGCTGCCTGAGCTCCCTTTGCTACTGCGAGAGCTCAACAAGCTGGAGCTACGGAATGGAGTGCTCTATCGACAGCGGCAAGACAGACCCAATGTCACCTTCCAGTTAGTGCTCCCTGAGGAGTGAAGAGCAGCAGCCCTGCAGAGCCTCCATAACGACATGGGCCATTTAGGAGTTGAGCGGACAGTCGATCTAGTAAGAGCCAGATTCTACTGGCCAAAAATATATATGGCCGTTGAAAAACTGATCAAAATCTGCGAGCGATGTGTCTGCCGTAAAACTCCTGAGAGAGCTGCTCCACTCGTCAATATAAAGACTTGTCGGCCTCTGGAACTCTTGTGTATTGACTTCTTATCCTTGGAGCCAGATCAATCCAACACAAAGGATGTATTAGTCATTACCGATCACTTCACAAGGTATGCGCTAGCCATACCAACTCCAAACCAGCGAGCCCGTACGGTAGCAAAATGTCTTTGGGATAATTTCATAGTGCATTATGGCTTCCCAGAGCGACTACTCAGCGACCAGGGCCCAGACTTTGAGTCGCACACCATACGGGAACTCTGTGAGCTGGCAGGGATAAAAAAAAAAGTGCATACGACTCCATACCATCCCAGAGGAGATCCGGTTGAGAGGTTCAACCGTACACTTCTCCAAATGCTCGGGACATTGAGTCAACCTGACAAACTGCATTGGAAAGACTTTGTGAAACCTCTCGTGCATGCCTATAATTGCACCAAAAATGATACGACTGGATTTTCCCCCTATGAATTGATGTTTGGGAGACAGCCCAGGCTTCCCATCGACCTAGCCTTTGGCCTGCCCACCAACACCAATGAGCTGTCTCATTCCCAGTATGTCAAAGACCTAAAATGTCGCTTGGAACAGAGTTACAGGATTGCAACATCCAATGCACAAAAGAATGCTGATCGAAATAAGACCCGGTTTGACAGACGAGTTGTGGACTCATCCTTGGAAGTGGGTGATAGGGTCCTTGTTCGTAATGTCAAGCTGCGTGGAAAGCATGAACTGGCAAACAAGTGGGAGGACGATGTCTACACTGTTCTCAGGAAAGCTGGTGACATGCCTGTCTACACTGTTAAGCCTGAGGGCAAAGATGGGCCAGTGCGCACCCTACATCGTGACCTGCTCCTCCCTTGTGGCTTTCTATCTGCAGCTGTGATGAATGAACCTGTCAAACAGCTCCTGGTCAAAAGACCTAGGACAAGACAATGTCCCACCACTGAAAGTGAGGAAGAGGAGGAGGACTCTGACTCGGAAATTGTAGTCACTCGGATGTTTTCCCCTTTCCAGACACCAGAGCCCAAGGTCAATGAGACTTACATGTTGAGGAATCCCCCATGTGCGATCAGACAGTCAAATGAACCGGATGTGTCATCTGCTCCAGTTCTCTCTGATTCTCCGGCATATGAGCTCCTGGCCGAGAACAGAGATGAGCTATCCATGCGGAACCCACCTGAACAAGACAATCTACCTGAACAAGTTAACTCACCTGAACAAATACATAAAACAGATCAAACAGAAAGTGACTTACCTGAAAATGTAAACCCTGTAGAAGAAGGAAACTTACCTGATAATGTCATCCTGCCATGTGATGTCCATGATGAACAGCTTCCGGTGCTCTCCGATGTAACAGCAAGTAAAGAGGACATGGATAGGACTGGAAGTGGAGAATCTGAGGAGAAAAGAAAGGATGAGTCAGATGAAATGGAGATAGAGAGACAGACAGAAATGGATACCTCTGTCAGGAGATCAGGGAGGACACGACAACCGCCAAAGCGACTTGACTATGCTGAACTTGGGAATCCCTTGGTCACAGTGGTTGTCATTCTTTCATGGACTAACTACAGCACTGGCCGATACTTTGAGTGAAGAAGAGAACTCCCTATACCCCTCTGACCTGCCCACTCAGATAAATTATATTTGATTGCTGCCATGTACAGGGATGTACATAAGATCAGGAGAGGAGGGTGTAGCCCAGGCTGTAAAGTGTCATAATTTTGTTAAGACTATCCTCTTAAAATCATCCATTTTATTTGTGAACGAAAAAACCATTCACTGAAAGTAATTGATCAGTTATTAAAATTCTAAAAGCAATTCATTTTGTTTTGAAATAAATAGATGCTTTATAAATAATTCATTGAAATTGATTATATGCACTAAAAACTATTGGAAAGTGTTTAAAATGGAGAAAAGGAGAAATAGAGAAAAAAAAGGAGTTGCTGCAGAAGGCTATGTAGAACGAGCTTCCCGAATAGCCAATTAGTGCATCTTGTGCGCCCCAGGTGATCAACCTCGTAGGTTACGTCTGGTCGTAACTTCCTGTTTTGCGGCCATGTTTACGGTTGCTGCCTCGTGCGTTGTCTGATCCAAACGCAGATAAAACCTGTTTTCATCCACGGGGTAAGACCTGAAAATAATGTTTTGAACTGAGTTGGAATAATTCTTAATGATGTTAAACCCTGGTTGACCAGTATATTGTTAATATTTAAACTTTATAGAGCAGTGTGAGACCGGACGATTTCTGCCGATCGGGCGAGGGTAATTGCTGGAACGCTCGTTCCTAAATTGATCACTCGGTGAGTGAAAAAAAAAAAAACACTAACTTGTTTGGTTGATTTGTAAAGCATCTGAAAGTTATGGGCAATTCCATGTAAATGTCAACCTCACCATGCAAGAATAAAGCAACATGTAATACATCAAAACCACTCCCAGAGATATCACCTAGGCCTGTATTTTACAGATGTGAATAAGTTGAACCAATTTGTCACAAGAATTGTTCCCTTCGCCTTAATATGTCAGTCTTTCTTTCTTATAATGTAAAACCCAAGCTAAAATCAACTTTGATCATGTACAATTCTATATTATTGCCACAAGCCACAGAAATGTATGCTAAAATCCACAAAACAGCAAAACAATAGCCATCCTAAATATTATTTAAGAACTTTGATAGTTTTAGCTGATATTTAGAGATTTTCAAAGGGTTATAGTGGTTAAATTGCTGATTTTCTAAACGTACGCCATGTCTATTTCAGACGCGTCACATCCATAATGGAATTTCGTCACATCCATAACGCTGACTTTTCCTTCCAAAACTCTGCATGAAATACAAAATATTTTAAACAAAGATTTTTTAATATTCACCTTGGACCCCTCTATCAAATGGATATCTCCATTTTGACATTAGGTTTACAATTTCACAGAGTTTGATAAAAATGTACAGTCACCCAAGAAAAGTGATACTTTTTCTGTCACATCCATAACGCATCTTTTATTGGCATTTTCTGGCATGCCCTAGATGTACTATGGGAATTGTTCTTGTTCTATCACTTCTCCAGTATGGTACAGCCTTAAAAGGGAATGGACATTAAAATTTGTCCTAAAACTGTTTCCATATCGCAATCTAGCATAAAATTTGCTTTCTTTTGATATACGGCAAGCTAGTATCCAAATCACAAAATCCAAGATATTTAACAATAACATCGGCAGTAATCGCTATCCCAGTTTGTTTTTTTTGCTGCCATACGATAATCTGGGTGCCATATTGTGACGTCAACGCAGTAATCCACTCCGTGTAAACAACAAGGAAAAGCAATGTCTGACTCGGATGTCAGTGAAATTAGCGTGGATTTGTCCGAATTTTCAGAAGAATTATCTGATGATAATGGGTTAGAAGAAAGAGAACTTTCACAGGTTCAACCTAGAGATATTCAACCATATCGATTTGAACCATATGTGCCAGATACAGAACTCGAAGTGTCTGATGATGATTTTTGCTCCATGCAGTCCATGCAATGTCCTTTCAGCCATGTTTTTGCTCCATGTCATGGCTGAATCCTGAATGACTCCTATTTGTATAAATAGGGAACTAGATAGGCAGCAGTGGTAGTTTCTTTTTCCCTGACATGGAAGCGCACTTGTATACTGAGGAGGAAAGCAATTTGCATTACATCCATGAAGCGGCTCTGTTTTCCCTTTCGGGCGCTCTCGTTTTCTGTTAGAATTTGGTAAAGAAAAAAAATAATAAATATTATTTACCAGCTTACCAGGTCCATGAACATAAATCTGACAGCTGACAAGGTCGGGATATAAACGAATCGAATACAAACCACCCGCCGGGACTCCTACTTATGTGGCTCCAGCTTATCCTTGAAGCTGGAGCCACAGCTGGATGAAGCCGGCAGCGCGCAGTGATAAGAAGGGAGAGAAAATAATGCCAAGCGATTGCGAGGTTTGACTTTTTATTTGGCAACGGTTTTGTGATGCAAATATATCACTCTTCTGAACACATACTGTTTTGAGACGAAAAACGTTTTACTTTCGTGACCCCAACAAGCCGGACTACTTTCGTCTGGACCAAAACTGGACAAGAACTGGACTCACAGGATGCTGTCAGGGGTAAGTCAGTGTGTTTGCACAACACTATTGATGGGGATGCCATACAGATTCATGTCAAAAATCCCGAACTATCCCTTTAACATAATATTTTGTGAATGTTACATTGAGCACGGGTTCGTTGTACTTGTTTTGTCCATAGATTCCTCATATGCGAGTCCTTTGGAAACCTAAAAAGTGTCACATTGTGACTAGGAATATTACAGCAACCTGCAGCAACACATCGATTCGGCATTCTCACATAATATGTAGGGGAATCTACAACAAAAAAAACGATTCCGCAACTCAATGCGTATAAAGGAATGTAAACATTCATCCGAGAATTTTTCCTGGTTACTGCGCTGACATCATATCCGGCTTCTTCCTAGCGAGTAGAACGGTTTTCGGCGGGGTGCTTGAATCTGTGATATTTCGAACTATTGTGTCGATTTGTAAAAAAACGATGTGTTTACTGATAAAAACTGCCGTGTATTGGTGGACAAAATATTATAATCTTTACGAATAAATGAACTTGTGTTGGTCCTTTCCATTCCCCTTTAAAATATGCAACACCTGTTTAAATACTGGGAGACAATAAAACATGCACTGGGTCATTTGGTGCCATTTTGAGTTCAAGTGTCACGTCCATAACACTGGAATTGCTCTAATGTTAATCGGTGCAGCAGCCATGAAAAAGGTGCTAATGGTGCTATAGCCGCCTGAGACTGTGCTGTGATGCTAATGGGCCATTGACCTGAACTTAGCAGTTTAGCTTGTTGGTGTCACATCTGAATAATCATTTCAGTGTTGTTTGTTATTTACTAAGGAATATTTTTCTAAGCTGTTGTTCATTGCATATGTAAAGAAAAAAAATAAGGTATTGGTGAGACTGCTTGATGAAAGTGTGTGCTTGTGGTACTTAAAGAGGTAAATATTTAGTGCAGTTTCTCATTGTTACCGGTGCAAGGAGAGACAATTAAGCACGTTAGGCCTTAATGCCTCTAACTACCATGGGGTTTCTGAATTTAATGCAGTTTTCTACCAAATTAAAGGGTACTATGCAATATATTTATATTTATTTCTTTTAATTTTGAAAAATTATATTTTCTTTGTTACTAATGTAACTAAAACTATTTCAGCTCTTGAAACAGTTATTAATGTAACTACAGTACTTGAATAAAAAAAGCACTTTGAATGTATTTATAGTTTCACAACTACAAATTAATACTTGAACTCTTGAACTAGAGATATATTTGATTTTTGTTGTACAACTAAACCTTTTTGAGAGCATGATATAAACTGGTTAATGCAAATTAGTATTATTGATTGAGGATAATCAACATGCTATTTGGATCTGCTTTGACCTCTCTGTAGGTCAGGTTTTTTTTTACTGTGACTTCATTTGATGAGGTCCCAGCCAAGGTCCACCGTCTATCGGGGAGTTTCCAGCTGGGTTCGTGTGAGGTTTCCAGAGATCCAGAGAGATTGTCTCTAGAGTCCATGATCCATAGATTCCCAGTGTGAGCTGGGTGGCGAGCCACATTGAAACCACCGATATTGAACTGAGAGTGGTGAAGGATTCCTTCATTCCCCCTTTCTCACGGACTGTGTGGTAGGACATAATACACATACACTGATACACTTGACACGGATCTGAAGAAAAAGGGCTCCAACGCTAACTTTGGGACAGAGGGTTTTATTTTGCCGGCTTATTATTTTTAGTTGTTTTTCATTGAATGCCTTGCAACAAATTGTGTATTTTTTTTATTTTTATTATTATTGATTATTAATAACAAGTGCACACACAAAAAAAACCTCAAACCATTGTTTCTTGTGTTTTTCCGACTACTCAACGACAAAGGCTCTCACAAGCTTATAGTCTTCTGTTACTGGTCCATCTATTAATATTGACTATTTACCTGTGCCCTGTTGCTACAATCTGTAACAAGGGGGTTACATGATGCTTTGATTTTTCTTTGCAATTTGGGAATCCATGGCTTCCTTTTTTTATGCTAAAGAAAATAAAATTGATTGATTGTATGTTTAATATACATTCATCAACACAATCAACAGGAATATTAACATTATTAACAACAATATTAATCTACTCAATATGTGTTTCAATGATTTATTAAAATAATCTGATTTTTCCACGGCGGCACGGTGGTGTAGTGGTTAGCACTGTCGCCTCACAGCAAGAAGGTCTGGGTTCGAGCCCCGTGGCTGGCGAGGGTCTTTCTGTGTGGAGTTTGCATGTTCTCCCCATGTCCGCGTGGGTTTCCTCTGGGTGCTCCGGTTTCCCCCACAGTCCAAAGACATGCAGGTTAGGTTAACTGGTGACTCTAAATTGACTGTAGGTGTGAATGGTTGTGTGTCTATGGCCAAGTTTACATTAGACCGTATCTGTCTCATTTTCTTCGCGGATGCACTGTCCGTTTACATTAAACCGCCTGGAAATGCCGGGAAACGGGAATCCGCCAGCGTCCACGTATTCAATCCAGATCGTGTCTGGTCCGGTGCTGTGTAAACATGCGGATACGCTGTGCTGAGCTCTAGCTGGCGTCGTCATTGGACAACGTCACTGTGACATCCACCTTCCTGATTCGCTGGCGTTGGTCATGTGACGCGACTGCTGAAAAACGGCGCGGACTTCCGCCTTGTATCACCTTTCACTAAAGAGTATAAAAGTATGAAAATACTGCAAATACTGATGCAAATACTGCCCATTGTGTAGTTATGATTGTCTTTAGGCTTGCCATCCTTCCACTTGCAAGTGGTAAGTGACGCGCATGCCCGACATGCACTGGGATCACACACACAGTGGCTCAGTCCCGAATTACTGCTCGTGCACTTCACTCGCGCACTCTGTGAGCTGCGCAGGGCCGGAGTGCGCACCCTCCAGAGGGCACTCGCTGTTCAGGGCGGAGTGATTTGGAGCGCAGGGTGCCTGCGGAGCCGAGCATATCCGTGTATTGGCGTTGCTGTGTGCACCCGACTCGTGTATTGGTGTTGCTGTGTGCATGTTAATCGTTTTAAAAACGTTAATCTGATGAATCCGCTGATACGGTCTAATGTAAACCCCACCTATGTGTCAGCCCTGTGATGACCTGGCGACTTGTCCAGGGTGTACCCCGCCTTTCGCCCATAGTCAGCTGGGATAGGCTCCAGCTTGCCTGCGACCCTGTAGAACAGGATAAAGCGGCTAGAGATAATGAGATGAGATGATTTTTCCACGAAAAAACAGATTTCTCACATGTTGCAGTCCATCATGGAGCTCTTAATTTAAAAGGGAAAAATGTTACATAAAATTTATTTAAGCGGTTTAATGGAAATTAAGTGGGCACAAAGTGAAAAGATTTTTTTGTACATTGAATTTTATAAAGATGTTAAAATAGTAGGTTTGCCTTATTCTCTGCACCCCACAGCCAAAAATGATGAGTACTGAAAATGAAACTCAACATGCAGGTGGTCATTCACCAGACTTCATGATGTCACTTTAGTGCACTTTAATGGAAATTAAGTTGGTGCAATTTGAGGATTCTAGAAATAAATAGACTTGTAGTAGTTTGGGGGAAGAGATGGTTGTTGTTGATTATGAAATTTCATGAGGATATTAAAATAGTAGGTGTGCATTATTCTCTGTATCCCATAGCAGAAAACAGATAGATAGATAGATAGATAGATAGATAGATAGATAGATAGATAGATAGATAGATAGATAGATAGATAGATAGATAAAAACATGAGAACTGAAAATTAATCTGAACTTAGAGTTGTTTTTATGCTGTAAGATAAGATAGCCTTTTATTATCCCACAAAGGTAAATGTACTTTGTTACAGCAGGAAACTACAGGGATGGGAATTTTCCGCGGATCCGCGGAATTCCGCGGATTTTATCAACCCAGGGGTCATTTTTGTGAATCGTCTAAATCCGAGGAGAAAATATTTAGGGGGGGTTAGGTATGTGTTGACCCGGTCAACCATCCGGAACAAGGCTCTGTTTACATCGGCAGTTCAGAACGTACACTGTATTTGATTGGCCGTTGAGAGAGAAATATCGCGATTTGACCAATGGTAAACGAGCATAGATAGGAAAGGCCAAAATGTCACATGTAAGCTTCGTTCTGATTGGTTCTTCGCATTTCGCTTTCTTACTCATTCAACATGGCGCTCCACGAGGCCGGAGATTGAGGATGTAACAGCGAATAAGAGCTTCAAAATGGTGAAAATTATCACAAAAGAAAACGAATCGCTTATTCAGATTATACGGAGCCATAGAGGGGACAAGGTGAATAAAAAAATAACAAAGCATGGGAACGACTTATAAGGCGTGTGCACGAGATATTAATGCGTGCGCACGAGTTATAACCCGTGCGCACGCTTTGCGTTAAGGCGTGCGCTCGGGTAGTTAAAAGTGAGGGGATGAGTTACAAATCGTTCCCTCGCTTTCATTAAGGCGTGCGCACGGGTTATTAAAAAGTGAGGGAACGTCTTAAAACACGTTCCCTCGGTTTATATCCAAGGCGTGGGAATGATATCCTATGTCGTTCCCTCGACTTATTAAAATATTCCCACAATATCCTTGTTTTCGTTGATCTCGTTGCCTACACACACGTGCACACAGGCTGTAGCTCACCATGGTAGCTCCGGAAATACTAGACGCTATTTCATTATATTTTAGTATTGGACTCAGATACACAGAAATCCTCGATGCACTTGCATCCCAACATGGCTTTATTATAAGTCTGAGACACCTCAAGAGAGTTTAGGTCAGAAAAACTACGACGGCGAAGCCCATTCTCTCTCAGAACTCTCTTGAGGTGTCTCAGACTTATAATAAAGCCATGTTGGGATGCAAGTGCATCGAGGATTTCTGTGTATCTGAGTCCAATATTAAAATATAATGAAATAGCGTCTAGTATTTCCGGAGCTACCATGGTGAGCTACAGCCTGTGTGTACGTGTGTGTGTGTGTAGGCAACGAGATCAACGAAAACAAGGATATTGTGGGAATATTTTAATAAGTCAAGGGAACGACATAGGATATCATTCCTACGCCTTGGATATAAACCGAGGGAACGCGTTTTAAGACGTTCCCTCACTTTTTAATAACCCATGCGCACGCCTTTATAACTCGAGGGCACGCCTTAATGAAAGCGAGGGAACGATTTGTAACTCGTCCCCTCACTTTTAACTACCCGAGTGCACGCCTTAACGCAAAGCGTGCGCACGGGTTATAACTCGTGCGCGCGCATTAATATCTCGTGCACACACCTTATAAGTCGTTCCCACGCTTTATTTTTTTATTCACCATGCTGCTAAAAGGAAAAAAAAAAATCTCTGCAATGAAGCATTCCTAGAAAAAGAACAAGGACTTTGTAAATATGTTGAAAACTTAGAGTAGTGTTACTAGTTATGTGATTGTGACTTTGGGAGCTGAGAGAACTGTTCAACAGGGAAATTGTGTTTCTGTTGAGACAAGTTCACTGCAAAAGAGGTAACTGCATTCTTTAATAAAGTAACTGAAACATTTACAGGATTATGTCAAATATTCTGTCTTTGTGTTTAATTTATATTCATCATTCCTTTCATTCTAGCATGAAGTTAAAAATTCTTTTTAGCTGAGCATTATTGAGACTATTTTTGTTTATTAGTGTCCAAAACTCAAGCTTCTTTGGACTGAAAATATTATTCAACTGAGCAATCTGAGACCATTTCTAGTGGTCTAAAATGTATAAAACTCATTAGCTTCCGGGGGCCTTCGGCCCCCTGGACCCCCGACCAGGCTCCGCCCTGGACCTGGCTGGGGGCCGATGGCCCCCAGACCCCCGATTAAATTTTCAGCTGAAAATACAATTTCTCATTCTCAAACCTGTAACTATATAAAGAGAAAAAGATAAGGCAGTGAAGGAGTAGTGCAAAAGTACGAAGTTTACTGTGGCAGCAGGGGTGTGGTCAAGCGTTGGTCTGCGAATGGACGGCGGAGTCAGGGAAGATAAGTGGCAGGATCACTGCACCTGATGTGAATTAACCTGTGTTTGTGTGTCTCCCCCAGTGACCGCGCCCTATAAAAGGAGAGAGAGAGCAGAGAAAGGGAGCTCTCTCCCGACCCGAACGCATGTGTGTGCGTGTGAGAGAGTGAATGAGCTGAAAAGCCACACATATCGTTAAAAATAAAAGTTTCTGAGAACTCAGTTCTGGCCTGCCATGTGTGTGTGCTGCACCCACCTGCTCTGGTTCTACATATACAAAAAAGGATATATATATATATATATATATATATATATATCAAGCCACTTTATCCTGTTCTAAAGGGTCGCAGGTAAGCTGGAGCCTATCCCAGCTGACTACGGGCAAAAGGCGGGGTACACCCTGGACGAGTCGCCAGGTCATCACAGGGCTGACACATAGACAACCATTCACACCTACTGTCAATTTAGAGTTACCAGTTAACCTAACCTGCATGCCTTTGGGGGAAACTGGAGCACCCGGAGGAAACCCATGGGGAGAATATGCAAACTCTGCACAGAAAGGCCTTCGCTGGCCACGGGGCTCAAACCTGGACCTTCCTGCTGTGAGGCGACAGCGCTAACCACTACACCACCATGCTGCCCTAAATAAATAATATATATATATATATATATATATATATATATATATATATATATATATATATATATATATATATATATATATATATATAGAAAGAAAGAAACTACAAATGTAGACATAAAATAATTAACACATTTGCATAAATTAAATGGTTTGCAGATACAGTACATAGTTAACATAAGTCTATTACAAAGGTAGTATTGCACAAGTAAGTAGGTCTATTGCACAGGAGCCATTTGAGCCATGTGTAGCTAGTAGTTTGCTGTAAAGTACTGATGCTGATAGTCAGTGCACACAGTATATGTTCAGAGGAGTTCTATGGATGTAGAAGTGATCTGAACAGTATTGTTGATTATTGTGAGGAGCGTCTGGTGCTGCGCTTGGTGAGGTGCCAGTTGTACAGTCTCACAGCAGTAGGGAGGAAGGAGCTGCTGTATCTCTCCTTCAGAGGTGGAAAGTAATGAATTACATTACTCGCGTTACTGTACTTGAGTAGCTTTTTTGTGTACTTATACTTTTTCAAGTCATTTTTAAAGAGTGTACTTTTACTTTTACTTCAGTATGTTTTCTTTTAAGTAGTGTACTTCGGTACATTTTACATCACAACCGTTACTGAGTAAAAAATAAATAAAAAATTTTAAAAAGGCTAAAACGGAGAAGGGGAAATGCGTTCTGGAAATGAATCACGGGAAGGACAGTTGTCGCGCGCGAGAGTCTCACACAGATGATGGCAGACATGCACCGGCGCTTTTGGGGGGGGGGGGGGGGCTTCGGGGGGCTCAAGCCCCTGGGCCACAGCCAATCAGGGGCCTTGTAATATTAATTATATAATAAACTGTCGGAATCGTGGGCCTACATTAATGTACGGATAGCAATAAGGTTAGAAATAAATGAGCGCACAGTAGCCTGCTGTAAGAGACATGGTGGATGTGGTTCACGAAACAAACACCCACAACTGTACCAGAATAAAATGTAACAAAATGTAAGGTCACGCATGAAAGCGCGCCAAAGACTGCAGACTACTGAGACAAATTTAGAGGCTTTGAAAGATGAAGCGTTCACATGTTAGCGGGGCGCATAAAAGGGAAAAAAAGAGATGCAGGTAATGATAGAATCGTTGCCTAAAGTCACAGACTTTTTTAAGGTAAGGATCACCAATCTGTTCAGAATATCAGCTACTCTTATCAGTTATCAGCAGCTAGGCTATGTGCAGCTAGGCTAGATATGCTATGATCTGTCCAACAGTAAAATAAATCAGTTGTGATTTGAATACGTGTCGTGTGATTTGAGTTATAATCCTGTTAGTATAATAGCATATTTCGATGGGGATAATAAAATGTCTAAAACGGCATCTACTGAAGAAATTGATGAAAAGATTGTAGCCTACAGGGTCGCAGGCAAGCTGGAGCCTATCCCAGCTGACTACGGGCGAAAGGCGGGGTACACCCTGGACAAGTTGCCAGGTCATCACAGGGCTAACACATAGACAACCATTCACACTCACGGTCAATTTAGAGTCACCAGTTAACCTAACCTGCATGTCTTTGGGGGGAACCGGAGCACCCAGAGGAAACCCACGCGGACAACATGCAAACTCCACACAGAAAGGCCCTCGCCGGCCCCGGGGCTCGAACCCAGGACCTTCTTGCTGTGAGGCGACAGCGCTAACCACTACACCACCATGCCACCCATGCTTGAACATAGATTGGTAAAATAGATCCTAGTAGGACTTGGTTTCGTGTATTTCGGTCTGTAAAGTTATGAGTTTGGCCGCTGTCCATGGTGTTTACGTTTCATGTGGCCGCCGAGCCAAGTACCTTCATCATCATCATGTTCCCCTGTCAAAAGTTAAACTCTCTAGGGGTGCTTCTGCTGTAGCAGTTGCAGCAGTTGCTCAAAGTTTGATTTGTCCATCATCATACGTTTTATCTGTTGGGTGTCTATGCCCAGCAGATTTTCCCATTTCGTCCATTTGTAACCATTTTTGTCAAACAGGAGCTGCTTTTGCACTTGGTTATTGCCCATCCGGCAAACGTGAGCAATATATTTTAGTTGTTGTACGTAGCAGGATAGTTTTATATCCTAGGTTCCTGTCAGTTTCCGGAGGTCAGCATTGGACATCTTGTAGCTCCAGTCTATATCTTCATTTGTAGTGTTCTTTTGATCAGGGGCATTCTTTCGTTTATATCCACCTTTAATCATTTTCCTTAGGAAGCCGTGCCACACTACCTCAATTTTGTGAATTTCACTGGATGATAGTTGCCATGCCTGTGTGCTGTACAGGAGGCGAGATCGAACGCATGCCACTAGGAACTTTATACGGGTTTTTAGTAGTATTCGGTGGTCGGTTAGAACGCATTTCAGTTCATTCCATTTCATGAATGCAGCACTTATCCTAGCATGCAGGAAGTGTGAGGATTCATCACAGTTGCTGACATTATAACCAAGATATTTAAAGGTGCGGGCGTTTTTAATATTAGTGCCGCCAAGGGAAATGATACTTGGTTTACATTTGATATCCTCATTGACGTTAAAAGCCATTGTTTCTGTTTTGACATATGATATTTGTAAACCAAAGCGGGTGTAGGTCTTATCATACAACTGAAGAATATTCTGAAGCTCCTCGATGGATCCAGCGAGTATGGCCTGATCATCTGCGTATAGAATCTCTGTTATGCAACCCTCTCCTGATGCTAGTGCTTTCGTACGCATTTCTCTTGTGGATACCTCATTTGGAATGCAATATCTGAACTTGAAGCCTGTATCTGGGTACAGTTTTGATATCTCATGCTGTGCAATCCTGACAACAAAGTCCATATAGATATTAAAAACTGATGGCGATTCTAGGGCACCTTGTCTTGCAGTGAATGTTTGTTTTTATGCCGCCGAGCTATTTTTATGTATTTTATTTTTTAAAAGGACTTGTCTGTAGGTGTGTGTTTTTTATGTTTACAACTCATAGGTCTACATTAGCGCACGCGTGCTTGTGTGGTTATCTCTGGCCATGCCCCTGCGTGAAAGTTACGCAGTATCACTGTCCTGTCCGTGGTAATAATCAGAACCGGCTCTGTAATGATAATGCACGCGTTCTTCTCTCCCTCTGTGGTTGGATGTGTTGAGCGATGTGAGCGTGGGCCTTGCGCAGCTACGCTGAGCCAAACATAACCTATCGTAGGCTTCTAGGCTAATTACGCGCTTACACTGTAAATGCTTGACACGTATTGCAAATAAAATGAGTGTTTTCCTGGCCAACGGTGAGGGTAGGGTTGACAGGTAGCCTATGAGGGGCCTAGCCCCTGGGCCACGGGTGTTGATAAAGAGCCCCTGCGGACATGGAGGAGACCGAGGAACCTGTGGTGGACGACCCTGCAGAAAACGCAATTTCTTCCAGTAATGAAGTGCACCCCTGGCCCTACATACATGATCACTTCAGCTTCATAGAGAAAAGGGGTGACAGTTTCATTATGCAATGCAGATTGTGTGCCCAAGAAGACAACCATTGCGGCATACAAAAATTCGATGTCTAATCTGCGCAAGCATGTTGAGGTAAGTATTGTCATTGGCATCATAATCACGGGCGCAGATAGAGGGTGGGACGGGTGGGATTCGTCCCACCCAGATTTAAATTCACCTCGTTCGTTCCCCCCCCACTTATAGGGAGGAAAAAACGTCTATGCTGTCTTTCTTTGCATAAGGCAAACCTCACGGAAAAATCAAAAGACTAATTACCATTCGGTTTATTGAGGTGCACAGCAGTGTATACATAGTTGCAACAACTCACATAAAACAAAACAAAGACTGATATTCGGTTGGTTGAGCTGCGCAGACTGCACAGGTTGCGAGCTCGAGCTTGGTTGCTATGGTTACCCACAACAAGTTTGACTGGCATGTTGGGGTTGGTTTGCTGGCAGCTTTGTCCCCCACAGTTTTTTGTCCCCCCCAGTTCAAAAAACTTATCTGCACCCCGATCATAATGTTTCCTTTCCATAGTAAAACTGACAATAGGCTGGTTATAAAATAGTGGATGGCATTGCTAATGTTGAAGTAGCAACCTGTTGGTACTGTAACATAACAGTAACTAGTCTGTTATTCGGTTGGCTAATCATGCAAGCAAGTTAGCTCGCCAACCTGACGTGATCAGTCCTCCTACCATTCTACATCCAACAGGCCAGAAAGGAATACTAAGCAAAACAAATAATGTTTGAATTGAATTGTTCAATAACACACAGTGCACACAGGCAAGCTATGAGATTTCGGTGCAACATTTCACTTTCATATTTCGTGTGCAATGCTTTGTGTGTGGTCAGGGCGATGTAAACGACATGACTGTGTATTGACCTTTTTTGTTTGTCTCAGTTTTAATGCAGCATTATCCTAAGCATTCAATTTGATACACTTCCTTTAAATAAAACATCTGGGTTGAGATGTACATATATCCTTGTTTCCTCTTCTTTTTCATTTTTGCACAACACAATGGAGGCAGAAAACACCCATTGTTAAAAGTAACGTTTTACTTTTACTCAAAGTACATTTTAAATGATCTACTTTTTACTTGTACTTGTAGATTTTTTTGTCTGGTAACTTTACTTGTACTTCAGTAAAATTTCATCAAAGTAACAGTACTTGTACTTGAGTATAATATTTTAGTACTCTTTCCACCTCTGCCACTCACACAACTTTTTGCCTTCCCAACAACTTGCAACCTTTCAGCCTTCGCTATCTGTTCCTCAGACACACATCCAATTAATAAATTACCATCATCCAATATTCTGGCATTATTTATTGTCCCAACCTGGTTTTTAAGTATATTCGTCAGTTTTATTGGGTCCATATTTTTAACACCACCTCCTTCAAACCTCACAACAACAAAATAGCATTTCTCCATCTCTCCCCCCTTGTCTCTAGTCATAGCCAATCTAAACCTTTTCCTCGATTGCCAGCTACCATCATCATCAATGCCATCCATACTAAAACACTCATCTCCCTGACTCTCCGCCATGGCAGAGCACTCTTAAGAATGTCGTATACCGGACCTATACAGGCCGTCGGCCGACACCCTCACAGAGTTCTCCAAACACAACCTAGCCCTAACCTAAACAAACAACCAAACGAACAAACAGAAACAAAATCCGCCTTTCTCTCTCTCGCCGCCTCCTCTCCCCTCGTTAACCGAATCCGACCAAAAAACCTGACCGACAGCTCTATCGTTGCGCAAATTTTTTCCGCCTTCCTTCAGCCCAGTGTTGTTTTCCTGATTCCTCTTTCCCCACCTTCAGGATCTCTCGACCTGTTCCTTTTTAAACAGGAACCCATCAGGTGCGACCTTAATTAGGTGAAACCACGCCTCTAAGCGCGGCTTCTGTGAGCGCTCAAAGTCGTCACATTGTCATCCCACTGATTGAAAACACCCGACTCTAATTTCACCTTCAAATTAACTGCTAATCCTAGAGGTTCACATACTTTTGCTACTCACAGATATAATATTGGATCATTTTCCTCAATAAATAAATGAGCAAGTATAATATTTTTGTCTCATTTGTTTAACTGGGTTCTCTTTATCTACTTTTAGGACTTGTATGAAAATCTGATGATGTTTTAGGTCATATTTATGCAGAAATATAGACAATTCTCAAGGGTTCACAAACTTTCAAGCACCACTGTATTTTGGCTACTCTAAGATTACTCACTTCCGGGTAGAAAATAAGAATCTAAATGTATTTGTGTTCCTTTGACTGTTATTTTTGTAAATATTTAATTTATTTTTGTGGTACTTAAAGTTTAAAGTACATGAATTTGCTGATTATTATTACTGTATTCCTAATTCTATTTCAAAATGTTGCTTTCCACATATTTTTTAATCTTTATTGCCACAATAGAAAGAGCAGGGTGAGAGAGGAGACAGTGGACCAGAGGCCAACAGGGATGATTATGCAGGGTCACAGGTGAGAAGAGAATATAACTAGCTATGTCACTACTACTATTCTTAATTCTATTTATAAATTTTACTTTATAGATTTATATATTTTGACTTTAGATTTTGATAGTATATCATTTTAAAGAACTAAAGTCGGTTCCCTGGTGCTGTGCTGTTTGTGGTTATGTGGTTCTTTAGCTGCTAAGGAGAGGTGTAATTGAATGTGAGAGGATGATAAATCACTCAATAGACCGCTGAACAATTTGTCCCCCTCACTTCTAAAATGATGGCTACGCCCCTGCAAACAATATGCAAATGAGTCGAAATCTCCGACGATTTTAACAGAGTTTAGCGTCTCTTTTAACAACCTAAACCAACTGTAAAAGTCATATACATGCTCACAATAAATTCATGCTAGTTTTTTTTTAAGTTTAAACCATGTTTAACAACTTTTACTCTCGCTAGCTTAAAACAATGGGAGAGAGCATCACAGCGTGTCTCCCCAGCACAGAAGCTGCTGTTCCCTTTGTTTCCCGGGGATGCGCAGCTTCCTCATACATGCGCCTCTGTGCACCTCATCAATTAAAGCCCCCCCGCTACAACAGGTAATGCAGAACTAAATAACTTATTTACGAAATGGCTCTCAATATAGGTCAAAGATGCACAAAAACAGCCCCTATGACTGTTTTAGACAGAGAATAGAAGTAGCAAGTTTTGGGAATGTTCACCAAAATGAAATAGCAAAATATTTTTAAATAAAAAACTGACTCGGCTACATACTCCCCCCTGAAATTCTCAAAACAGTACAATAGATCAATAGATGACCAACGGGTAACCTGAACCACTAATTTCACATACAGCACATCTCTACATGCGACACAAATGCCTCCCAACCAAAAGGGAAAGTGAAACATTGCTTAAAGCAGTGTTGCTGTTGGGCCGTTATTAAGCTCGATGTGTGGACCTGGGTTTTAAGCAGGTTGGATTGCCATTTTTATTTTCTGAGCAAGCTGCATTTACAGATATTCCACTGTCTTCCTGATTAACATAGACATACATGTGTGCACACACTGCCAGAGCTGGGTCAGAACACTACTGTTAGGTTTATATTAGTATTATTCTTGACCAAGAAGGCAGTAATTTATTAAAATGGTGACAAAATTAAGGATTAACTTCGGTTCAGTTAAAAATGACCTTCTGTCTCGGCTGGACATTGTTTGGGAACATTTTGTTTATTTTGATATGAAATGTGTATTTTTGATCAGAGATGTGTCTGAACGACGCCAAGGTCTGTTTTGATGTCAGATCGACCCACACACACTTTAATGTTGGATGTAATGGTAGCCTTATTGCTGAACAAAGAGTTAAGACTTTATATTTTAGAGCTTTTTAAGATCCTTTATTATTTTGGACTATTGCATATACTATGGCAGTGATTTTAAACTGTTCCTGTGTAGCCTGACCTTCGTCCAGTGGAGAAGAACACTTCTTTGTTAGACCAAACATAGTCTTTGTTTAAAACATTGTCGTAAAAACATCTCACGCGCTTTGACGTGCGTAAATGAAATTGCTGAATTGCTGAAATATTTTGCTTATGATTGAAGGTTTCATTCACACACACACATACATATGGAATTAAGATGTGATTTGCTGACCTAGCACATAGACACAGATATCAAAATAATGTCACTCACTCACACCCTCCCATAGACACACACACACACACACACACACACACACACACACACACACACACACACACACACCCTCTCTGAGGTCACATACAAACACACACACACATTTGACAGACACAATAGCCGTTTGGAGAGATTATGATTTGTTATAAAAGGTGTTTGTAATCTTTCATCTTTGGCGAGAATACTGTGATTAAACAGCAGTGAAACCGATCTCTGGTTCTCTGTTTTTTTGCGGTGTTCCATCCCAGACGTCTGGGTGGTACGAGGGCGGGGGTCCCGAGAAATAAGTTGACCGATTGACCGTTTTAGACTGGGTTGAACCCCAACAACTACCATGCTGCTTTGTGGGTGTGGGGGGTTGGGAGGAGTGTTACAATTTGAAAAAAAAAAAAGACACTGGCTCTTTTTCAGTTCAGTTGTTTTCATTTTGTAACATTCTACCCGGTGTTTATTCTGCAGGCTCATCAGTAAATCCATTCAGTTGCTTCAGAGGCATTAGGTTTTGTAAGTGGTGAGGCAATATTACAACAATGCGTCAACAGAAAATGCACTTTTAATACTTAAGTATTCTTAAAAGCAAGCATTTCAGTACTTAAATTTGACTGGACAACTTTCACTTGTTTTGGAGTAACATTTGACCAGTGGGATCTGTGCGTACTTTGTCTTAAGTAATGAAGTTGGGTACTTTGTCCACTTCTGTTCAAATTCTAGCTTACTGTTAGGTTTTGATTTGTCTGTACTGAAGAAAGTTGAATTGAGAATTATCTATAAATATAAATCCTCTGCTGTCCAGGAGATTCGGCCTCACGGATCGATCTGGGAGCGATATTCAGTGACACAGACACAGCTGTTCAGAGACGTTTCTCAGTTTATTGAAAGACAAACATGAGTATATATTCACACATAAGGGTGTGGTGAGACAAACATGATGGGTGAATTCACGACAAAGAAATACACGTTCTTACGATTGCTTAAGACACAGTGGCAGATAAATGATGCGCACAGCAACAGAAACCAGAGTACAGAGTGCTACCAAGTAAGAAGTAGACATTGAGAGCAGAAGAAGAATAAGACAATAGCAGATTTGTGTGCTGGTTGGAGCATCCTGTGTGTTATGAAAGGAAGAGAAACGGATTCGCAGCAAATATTAATCTTATCACTTAATGTTGCTGATTTCTGCAAAATCACCTCCTCTGCATTTAAGTGAAGTAATTCCTTCAAACACATTTTTACAAAAAACCTGAATAGTAATAATGTGATCACTATAATACATTTGTTTAATGTTTCTGGTATTTCATTGGATATGATTGGAGACAGATAGGATTTTTCTTTGTTCATTCACTCAGATGTAGTCTGATTCATCTTCCTCTGTGAATCCACCTTTGACAGCTTTTTCAATGCTCTTTATCTCCTCTGGATCAGCAGCAGGGAGAATGGCGAGCAGTTCTTTGTCGATCTTCTCCATTCTTGCAATACTCTTTCTTTCAAACTCCTCCTTGTTCTTGAGGACAAGGCGTAAGATGGCTTTCTGAGCCTCATCACAGGAGTTCTGTAACTGCTGACGCTCAAACTCAAATTCAGGCTTTTCCTTGTCCATGGCCATCAGTTTTCCCAGAGAACTGACACGATCCATGAGGTGCTTGGCGGACACATCGGTGTAAGTTGCTGAGATCATGTGGACGAGGCTGGCAATATTAGAGGCTTGAAAGGCTTGATTGTAGAGCAGATCTTTAGAGAAGAGCTTTGCATTGTAGGAAAGTGCTTGTGTCTTCTCAGATGTGGAGACAAAGTCTTTAAGAGTTCTGGTCAGGCTGGTTTTCACAATGTTGGACACCATCTGAAAGAAGCGCACCATCTTCTCCCACTGCTCCTTCACTCTCCCCATGGCATCCATACCTTTGACCAGCATTTCTATAGTGGTCTTAAAGTCAATCTCTTTGACCTCACAGCTCCTCAAAGTGATCAGGATTTCAGTCAGCTCCTTTTGGTTCTTCTCCATGTTCTCTACACACTTCTCATAGGTCTCTCTGGTCTTGTTCAGTTGAGCACGGTTCTGTTCTATTTTGAATCTTGCATTCTCTGATGCCCTTTGTGAAGCACTCATTTTCTCAGATTTACCTTCTTCTTTATACATCATTGGTGGTTTGGGAGTCAGGGCAGGAGACTTTGTAACATCTTTACTTTTGCTGTCAAAAGAGCGAGCTGATTCAGTCAGTTTTCTTATTCTTTCAATCAGCTTCTTTGTTTTGGCATCTTCACATTTCCCCTCTGGTGCATACTTTGCTAGTTTTGCACAGATTGCAATGCCTTCATCACTTATGTTTTGGGCATCCTCTTTTGCCTTGCAGTTTGGGATTTGTTCTAAACTCTTCTTGATTCTTTTAAACTGATTTTCCTGGAAAACTGTTTCTGTAGCTTTCCTCTTTTGATCATACAACTTTTTCCAGTTAATCGTGTTGTCCTGCACAAACTTTTGAAGTTGCTCAGTGGATTTCAGGATTTCTGCAGACTTACTATAAATATTAATTGCGTCAACAGCATCAATAGCAGATTCTTGACCTTTAATCTCATTAATCGTATTAGAAATTCTTGTGGAAGCTTTACAGGCTTGGATCACTGGCTGAGTAATCACGGCAGTTACTCCATTAACAAGACTTGTCATGCTCTCAGTCAAGCCTCCGACAAAATCCATAGCTATCATTCCCAAACCACCGGGCATTGAATCCATTGCTTCCTTGTAACTTTCATGTGCTTCTTTAAGTTCCTGTTTCATAGCATTCATTGCTTTCTCTGAGCGATTACGAGCTTCTTCTGATGACTGTTTCCTCAGCTTGGCCTCGTCCATTGTCTTCTTGATAGCATCTAGCTCTTCCCCATAAAAGTGCTCAGCATTTACACATGCTTCCAGCAGCTCTTGGATAATATTGATGACATCAGTGAACCGCTTTTCTGTTGAATTAGCCAGCTCTAGACAGTCATCTGCAATGATACGAATGTTCTCCAACTGGTCAGGGAGATGGGCTTGAACAACCTCATCATTTCCTTGGAACAGGATCTTCACAGCTGTCTTCATGTAATCTGGAACTGTCATGGTGTGGAGTCGAATCTGATCCATGTTCTTATGGGCCTCGTTGAAAGCCCTCCAGCCAGAGTTACAAACTTGCATGAGGCAGGCTCTAAATGAATCTGGGTATCTGATGAACTGGTAGCCACCTTTAGGTGGGTTCTTGTTAATGGAGAAATCTGTTTTAGAGGCGATAAAGACTAGCTCTCCCAGGATAGCTATGGAGAGAGGAGCAGGAGTCAGATACTCCTCCCAGTTGGCATATGGCTGCATCACAAGCTTGGTTTGGTTTCTCATCTCCTCAGCTGTGGTGAGGCTTTGATTTTTCTTTGCAATTTGGGAATCCATGGCTTCTTTGTTTATGCTAAAGGAAAGGAAATGCATTGATTGTATGTTTAATATACATTCATCAACACCATCACCAGCAATCTCATCTCATCTCATTATCTCTAGCCGCTTTATCCTTCTACAGGGTCGCAGGCAAGCTGGAGCCTATCCCAGCTGACTACGGGCGAAAGGCGGGGTACACCCTGGACAAGTCGCCAGGTCATCACAGGGCTGACACATAGACACAAACAACCATTCACACTCACATTCACACCTACGGTCAATTTAGAGTCACCAGTTAACCTAACCTGCATGTCTTTGGACTGTGGGGGAAACCGGAGCACCCGGAGGAAACCCACGCGGACACGGGGAGAACATGCAAACTCCACACAGAAAGGCCCTCGCCGGCCCCGGGGCTCGAACCCAGGACCTTCTTGCTGTGTGGCGACAGCGCTAACCACTACACCACCGTGCCGCCCATCACCAGCAATATTAACATTATTAACAACAATATTAATCTACACAATCTGTGTTTCAATGATTCTTTTAAATAATCAGATTTTTCCACAAAAAAAAATTCTCACATGTTGCAGTCCATCATGGAGCTCTTAATTTAAAAGGGAAAAATGTTGCATAAAATCTATTTAAGTGGTTTAATGGAAATTAAGTGGGCACAAAGTGAAAAGATTTTTTTGTACGTTGAATTTCATAAAGATGTTAAAATAGTAGGTTTGCCTTATTCTCTGCACCCCACAGCCAAAAATGATGAGTACTGAAAACGAAACTCAACATGCAGGTGGTCATTAACAAGCCTTCATGATGTCACTTTAGTGCACTTTAATGGAAATTAAGTCGGTGCAATTTGAGGATTCTAGAAATAAATAGACTTGTAGTAGTTTGGGGGCAAGAGATGGTTGTTGTTGTTGATTATTGAATTTCATGATGATATTAAAATAGTAGGTGTGCATTATTCTCTGTACCCCATAGCAAAAAATAGATAGATAGATAGATAGATAGATAGATAGATAGATAGATAGATAGATAGATAGAAACATGAGAACTGAAAATGAAACTAAACTTAGAGTGGTTTTTATGCTGTAGCAGTGCAGTTTCCCTTTGCTGGAACTAAAGGTCCCCAATGCAATGAGGGAGTTTTTCCTCATCACTGTCGCCACAGGCTTGATTATTGGGAATAGATTAGGGATAAAATTAGCTCATGTTTAAAGAATTTTAATGACTTTAAAATTGCTTTGCTACAATGTCTATTGTTAAAAACACTATAAAAATAAACTTGACAATATCGAGTGGATAGCCAAGAAGAATGGAGATGTGGAGATCAACTGTTTATATAACCTGTGTAAATACAAAAGATTTTTTTCAGTGCACACACACACACCGGCTAGTGGCCTAGTGGTAGCGTGTCCGCCTCTTGATCAGGAGATCGGGAGTTCTATTCACGGTCGGGTCATACCAAAGACCATCAAAAATGGTACCTGCTACCATCTGGCAAGGCACACTGCAATACAGATGTGAGTAGGGGAGTTAAACTCTCGTGGTTACCAGAGGACTGGCCCCCCACTGTAACCCTAGCTATGTAATAGGCGAGAGGCCGAGGGCTGCAGAAACGGAGATCGGCGGCGCCCGATGCCCCATATGGCACGGGAAGGACTTTAGACACACACACACACACACAGTGCCCAAGGTGCACAGCGTCCCCTGTCACCACAGTATTGAACTCATCTGTCACTCATTCACACTCGTCAGCCAGACTACTGAAACCTCACTCACACTTCCCCTCTTTGTGAAGTATTGTTCTGGGTTTTCTGGTCCATATCAAAGCTTTATATCTCTGCCTGCTGTAGGTATCATGCCGCCATTTTGTCTCTAAGAACTACAATTCCCAGTCCTCTTCCGCGTGACCTACGTCACGCGTGGGCGGGATCATCTACGTCAGTCCGCCATGCGCGCATAAGTCCAGGCGGAAGCTCCGCTCTTTGTCTCTCGCGTCCGGATTCCAAGGAATCTAGACGCATAAAGAGATGCTCTCAAACCCGAAAACACCTCTTTCTTGCAAGATCCATCATTCAGCGCGATTTCTTACCCTTGGCCAAGGTAAACTCTAGAGTCGCGCGAGCTTTAAACTCAACCTGAGTTACAACCGGTTTATTCGTATTAGAAGTGACGTCACGACTGCAGCTCAAACGCAGTATTAATTTATAATTAGGAGCGACCAGATTCCTCCTGATTAAAGCACTGTGCATATTATTCTGATCAGTGACTTTTCCTCATGAACGCTGAAGTTCGGACCAAGAATCCTCTGCCTTCACGGAAACGACCCAAGTGATCCGCTGGACCAGGAAGCTCTCCGCGCTTTCTACACGACCGGTTCACGTGCTTCATGAACAGCGAAGCTCTGCAACGGCGAACATCTTCTCAGAACTTTGCTAGAGGCAAGATATTGAGTAAAATATATTTGGGCATAATAATTAAGCTAGTCTTAGGAATTTAGCTTTATTGAAATAGTGTGAATTTAAACCCAGGTTTATCTGTTACACTGTTAAACACGCAGCGTGTTGAATTGTTCTGTTTTTGTTTTAATCTCAATTGTTTTAATAGACAGGCTGTGCATGCTTCTTTCTCTCTTACTAACATTTTAATTTCATTATTATACATCTTGATCTCATCAAGATTTCAGTGGATTCAGTATGTTTATGAGCTAGTGGGTTAGCTACAGCTTCCCTTTGTCTGCTTAGCAACACAAAGCTAATCAAGGCCTACCATGTGCTCAGCAGGCCATCAGGCCTGATAAACCACACCTCAGCTAGAAATCCACAAGCTAGCTTTTTGTTCAGGCCATGTGGCCACTCACAAACACACCCTAGTTAGCTACGGCTAATTCCTTTGTCTTTAGCAACACGTGCTCTGTAGGCCTCACCAGGCCTAACAAACACACTTTAGCTAGGCCATAGGGCCTTTCACAAACACACACTAGCAACACAAGGCTAATCTAGGCCTCCACCACGTGTAGTTAGCTACACGAGGCTAAACACATGGTCAAGTCCTTCCCACACACACACACACAAACAAGCACACATTAGCAACAGAGCTAATCCTTTGTTCTATTTAGATAACGTTCCTTTGTTTTAGCTAGCAACAAGCTAGGCCATACACACACACACACACACACCATATCATATTTGTATATATTGATTATCCATTTTTATCTTTGTATAATAAATTCATTTATTATCAAAGCTGTGTGTATTCATCTTGTTGGTGTGAACAATATCTGAAGTCCACAATCGCAAAGAATTCAAAAAGGTGCAGATTTATTTAATATAGTAAGTAATCAATAATAATTTGGAAATATACCATAATCCAGCTGTTTGGTAATTTATCCAGGATTAATGGTATGATTCACTAAATGATTCATTGAACGATTCACTGAATGATTCACTTCAAATGAGACTGATTCAATGGTATGATTCAATTCAAATGAGTCAAAGTAAACGATTCAATGGGATTGATTCATTTTAATTATTAACCTTCAAATTTAATGAGACTGATTTAATGAGATTGATCACTTAATTTCAATAATTAACTGATTGCACCCACACTGCCTTTTGTTGTTTTGACTCTCGCTATCTTCTTTCATCTAAGCTTCTTGTCTTTCCTACATTGCCCTGTTCGTCGATCGACTGACCCTTGCCTGCCTTTTGACCACGACTCTAGTTTCACGATTTGGCCTCATTACTGTTTGCTCTCCGCTCTCCAAACACCCTGACACACACACAAATCCAAAAATTCAGTGGCTTTTAATTGATTGTCTTTTTTGCATACATTCAAAAAAACTTTCTGACATTCCTAACCAGATAAAAAGGATTAAATGTGTAAATAAAATAAAATCTTTAAAAATGTTCAGAACAGCGTTGGTCCTCCTACCTCGATGTCCTGATAGTCTTCAGTGAATGTGTCGAGGATCTCTGTGAGCTCTGCAACCAAATGATGCACTGTCACAAAACTGAAAGTCATTGCGTATTTATAACCTGTAGCCCACCCTCCCCTTTCACTGTCCCAGCCCTGCCATATGGGACTATAAAAGCAGCTCATCGTAAAATCTCACATGACTGACTGACTGACTGACTGTGGTGAGCGAGAAGAGAAATAACAGTGAACAAAAAGAGGTACATTTTCACACTTTAATGAGAGATCTATCTTTAAGAAACCCTGTGACAAGGTTATCATGTGGCATGCTGCTTTTCTGAGTACTGTGCATTGAGTGTTTAAATATGTAATGACGAGCATTTTGATTCAAACTGGTAGAATATGAAAAATAATATAAAATGACCATGAGGGCCTGTTTTTATTGAACAATAATAAAAGTGTGCTGAAAGAGATCTCACAAATGGTTTGAGACACTGGATGGGATTTTTATGAACATCTCAAGTTTTTTTTTTTCTCCTCCCCCACTAAAGCACTGTTACTTCCTGTTTCAGATTGAGATGACCCAGCTCCATTCATCTGAGTGAGTGGAATCCCAGTATTGACATCAAAATTATTTATAATAATAAACTGATTTTTATAAGTAATGGCTCACAGAAAAATCCAACAAGAAATATGATTTTTCAAAGTTGAACTAAAATAAAATATTTTTCCTGAAGGGGTTTTTGATTTTCTGTGTTGAAATTGTGCTCGTCTCTGCAGAGTTGCGCTGAAGAACACGGCTGAGGCTGTTATTGTTCCATTAAAAGATGGCATCTCCTCCCTGAATGCAGTCTATCAGGAGCTGATTGAGACAGATGTAGATCCTGTTACTGGGCAATGCTCCAACTACAATGCCATCAGACAGCAGATAGTGCAGGCTCATCAGAACCTGAAGCGCTCAGAACAGACGGCCAGTTCAGGGTTAAAGAATCTGGATGAAAATTTGGAGAGACTTACAGAAGACGAGGGAAAACTGGAACGTGAGAAGAGCAGTACTGAGACTCATTTAGAGAATTTGAGAACAGAGCAGGCATCTAATGAAGAATTATGCAGAACATCTCAAGCAGCTTTGGAACAGGCCAGGAGGAATCTGAATTCAACAAAACAGACACTTCGTGATCAGGAAAGCAGGAAAAAAACTGCTAAAATCGTCACAGGTGTTGGACTGGGAGTGATGGCTATACCAATCATTGGATGGATTGCAGGTGAAAATTCTGCTACATGTAGAGTGTCATGTAGAAGAAAATGATTAAAATATCATTTATATAAGTGTACATTTCACGTGAGTCAATATGTATGAGATTCAAACATTGTATTTGTCTTCCTCTGTGCAGGTCCTGCCATGGCGATTGGTGGTGCCATTGAAATGGATGAAGCAGAACATGCTATCGGAGTGGCTGAAGAGGAAGTGAGAAACTCTGAGACTGACGTGAAAAAATATGAAAGTAAAATGTCTGAATATGAGTCCAAGATTTCCCAGACCAAACAAGATATCCGACAGAAAGACAACAAGCTGAAGCAGAAGCGTGAAGGAATCCAGAAGCTGAAGAAGCAGATCAGATCTGTTGCTGACTTCCAGAAGAAAGTGAGAAGAGCCGTCCACCTCCTGGGTGTCCTGAACGGGAAGACCAGCGTGGCTGAACATCAAACTCGCAGATTCATCCTCCACGAGCCTGTGATGAAGGTGATGGAGGATGTGATGAAAGCCACAGAGCAAATCATAGGCAATGAGCTCCTCTACGGCAATGACATGCCAAGACTCATCAATCAAATGAAGGAAAACGGACAACGATTGGCAGAAATCTGTGCCTCAGAGACCAGTTCTAAGAATAACACCAGTTTGTTAAATTTACGTGATCTTTTTTAAAGTTATATTTACACTCCATGGTCAAAATAATCTGATCTTGGTCAGCTTGGTGTGGAAGGCTGTTGAAAGATTAAATTAAAATAAATAAATATAATACATGTGCTCAATTTGTAATTCATTAAATACTCACACAAATTCCATCCAATTAAAATAACTGT
This sequence comes from Neoarius graeffei, assembly GCF_027579695.1. NCBI lineage: Eukaryota > Metazoa > Chordata > Actinopteri > Siluriformes > Ariidae > Neoarius > Neoarius graeffei. The sequence goes on from NC_083590.1 coordinate 6,958,820, forward strand.
CTTTATTCTGCCAACATTATGCTGATGTCAGGTCGGTACCAGAGTCGGCACCAAACTACATATCCAAACTACAATTCTGGACTATTCTTCCCAGAGTGCACCATGATTGCAGATGTAGCTGCTGCAGACAGCAAAACTCATCATCACTCATAGTCACAGGACTTCTGATCACATCCCCCTCCTTCCAGTTTGCCTTACGATGAGTCCATGTATATAAACCTTAGTTTCTGTATGATTCTTTATCTCACCTTGAACCATCACTGATGAGATTAATTTTTGGAGCACACCCGATCGTCTGTTTTTCAAAACACAAAATCAGAAATACTTTAAGAATCCCAAGGGGAAATTGAGTACATCTGCAGTTGTTCACACTCAAGCAGAGAAATTACAAATTTAAACAAATATATAAAATGCATGAAATATGTAAGATATAAAAACAGTCAAAAATTAAAAAAAATGTGAAATGTAAACCATATACAGTTCTGTAAAAAATCAAGAAACCACTTCAGAGTGGTCTAAGAATGGTCTGACCCTGGGCTGGTGCTGCTCCAGAACAAGTCTCTTTATGAAGTGAGATGTCAAAGCCACTGGCCTTTAGTCCTTGGAGCCACTGTAGCATGGCGTCTTCAGCACTGGGAGGAGGCATGACATCTTCCACATCATGGGGACTTTATGGAATCTTAGGCTCATGTTGAAGACATGATGCAGCACTCCACATAGCTGGGGGCCACAGGCTTTGAGCACCCTGGGACTGATACCGTCAGGGCCAGCAGCCTTGTTTGAGTGGAGATGCTTCAGCTGTCTTCTCACCTGGTCAGCCGTGAAACTCATCATGGAGTTTTGATGATGAGGAGATAAAAACCAGCTCTCCCAGGATGGCTATGGAGAGAGGAGCAGGAGTCAGATACTCCTCCCAGTTGGCATACAGCTGCATCACAAGCTTGGTTTGGTTTCTCATCTCCTCAGCTGTGGTGACGCTTTGATTTTTCTTTGCAATTTGGGAATCCATGGCTTCCTTTTTTATGCTAAAGAAAATAAAATTCATTGATTATATGTTTAATATACATTCATCAACACAATCAACAGGAATATTAATATTATTAACAATATTAATCTATACAATCTGTGTTTCAATGATTTTTTAAATAATCTGATTTTTCCACAAAAAAACAAATTTCTCACATGTTGCAGTCCATCATGGAGCTCTTAATTTAAAAGGGAAAAATGTTACATAAAATTTATTTAAGCGGCTTAATGGAAATTAAGTGGGCACAAAGTGAAAATAATTTTTTGTACATTGAATTTCATAAAGATGTTAAAATAGTAGGTTTGCCTTATTCTCTGCACCCCACAGTCAAAAATGATGAGTACTGAAAATGAAACTCAACATGCAGGTGGTCATTAACAAGCCTTCATGATGTCACTTTAGTGCACTTTAATGGAAATTAAGTCGGTGTAATTTGAGGATTCTAGAAATAAATAGACTTGTAGTAGTTTGGGGCGAAGAGATGGTTGTTGTTGTTGATTATGAAATTTCATGAGGATATTAAAATAGTAGGTGTGCATTATTCTCTGTACCCCATAGCAAAAAACAGAGAGATAGATAGATAGAGGTAGATAGATAAAAACATGAGAACTGAAAATGAAACTGAACTTAGAGTTGCTTTTATGCTGTAAGATAAGATAAGATAAGATAAGATAAGATAAGATAAGATAAGATAAGATAAGATAAGATAAGATAGCCTTTAAATTATCCCACAAAGGGAAATGTAATTTGTTACAGCAGCCAAATATATAAAGAGAAAAAGATAAGGCGGTGAAGGAGTAGTGCAAAAGTGCTAAGTTTACTGTGGCAGCGGGGGTGTGGTCAAGCGTCGTTCTGTGAATGGAGGGCGGAGTCAGGGAAGGTAAGTGGCAGAATCACTGCACCTGATGTGAGTTAACCTGTGTTTGTGTGTCTCCCCCAGTGACCACGCCCTATAAAAGGAGAGAGAGAGCAGAGAAAGGGAGCTCTCTCCTGACCCGAATGCATGTGTGTGCGTGTGAGAGACTGAATGAGCTGAAAAGCCACACATATCGTTAAAAATAAAAGTTTCTGAGAACTCAGTTCTGGCCTGCCATGCTTCTGTGCTCCACCCACCTGCTCTGGTTCTACATATACAAAAAAGGGTATATATATATATATATATATATATATATATCTCATCTCATCTCATTATCTCTAGCCGCTTTATCCTTCTACAGGGTCGCAGGCAAGCTGGAGCCTATCCCAGCTGACTATGGGCGAAAGGCGGGGTACACTTTGGACAAGTCGCCAGGTCATCACAGGGCCGACACATAGACACAGACAACCATTCACACTCACACCTGTGGTCAATTTAGAGTCACCAGTTAACCTAACCTGCATGTCTTTGGGGGAAACCGGAGCACCCGGAGGAAACCCATGCGGACAATATGCAAACTCCGCACAGAAAGGCCTTCGCCGGCCACGGGGCTCAAACCCGGACCTTCCTGCTGTGAGGCGACAGCGCTAACCACTACACCACCATGCTGCCCTATATATATATATATATATATATACAGGGAGTGCAGAATTATTAGGCAAATGAGTATGTTGACCACATTACCCTCTCTATGCATGTTGGCCTACTCCAAGCTGCATAGGCTTGAAAGCCTCCTACCAATTAAGCATACCAGGTGATGTGCATCTCTGTAATGAAAAGGGGTGTGGTCTAATGACATCAACACCCTATATCAGGTGTGCAAAATTATTAGGCAACTTCCTTTCCTTTGGCAAAATGGGTCAGAAGAGGGATTTGACGGACTCAGAAAAGTCAAAAATAGTGACATATATTGCAAAGGGATGGAGCACTCTTAAAATTGCCCAGCTTTTGAAGCGTGACCATCGAACAATCAAGCGCTTCATTCAAAATAGTCAACAGGGTCGCAAGAAGCGCGTTGAAAAAAAAAAGGCGCAAACTAACTGCCCGTGAACTGAGGAAAGTCAAGCGTGAAGCTGCCAAGATGCCACTCGCCACCAGTTTTGCCATATTTCAGAGCTGCAACATCACTGGAGTGTCAAAAAGCACAAGGTGTGCAATACTCAGGGACACGGCCAAGGTAACAAAGGCTGAAAAACGACCACCACTGAACAAGACACACAAGATGAAACGTCAAGACTGGGCCAAGAAGTATCACAAGACTGATTTTTCTAAGGTCTTATGGACAGATGAAATGAGAGTGAGTCTTGATGGGCCAGATGGATGGGCTCGTGGCTGGATCAGCAAAGGGCAGAGAGCTCCAGTCCGACTCAGACGCCAGCAAGGTGGAGGTGGGGTACTGGTATGGGCTGGTATCATCAAAGATGAGCTTGTGGGACCTTTTCGGGTTGAGGATGGCGTCAAGCTCAACTCCCAGTCCTATTGTCAGTTTTTGGAAGACACCTTCTTCAAGCAGTGGTACAGGAAGAAGTCAGCATCCTTCAAGAAAAACATGATTTTCATGCAGGACAATGCTCCATCACACGCATCCAAGTACTCCACAGCATGGCTGGCCAGAAAGGGTCTAAAGGAAGAAAGATTAATGACGTGGCCTCCTTGTTCACCTGATCTGAACCCCATAGAAAACCTGTGGTCCCTCATCAAATGTGAGATCTACAAGGAGGGGAAACAGTACACATCTCTGAACAGTGTCTGGGAGGCTGTGGTTGCTGCTGCACGCAATGTTGATCGCAAACAGATCAAAACACTGACCGAATCCATGGATGGCAGGCTTTTGAGTGTCCTTGTAAAGAAAGGCGGCTATATTAGTCACTGATTTTTTTTTTTGTTTTTGTTTTTGAATGCCAGCAATGTATATTAGTGAATGTTGAGTTGTTATATTGGTTTCCCTGGTGAAAATAAATGAGTGAAATGGGTATATGTTTGTTTTTTGTTAAGTTGCCTAATAATTATGCACAGTTATAGTCACCTGCACACACAGATATCCTCCTAAGATAGCTAAAACTAAGAAAGCCCTACTCCAACTTCCAAAAATACTCAGCTTTGATATTTATGAGTCTTTTGGGTTCATCAAGAACATAGTTGTTTTTCAATAATAAAACTAATCCTCAAAAATACAACTTGCCTAATAATTCTGCACTCCCTGTATATATATATATATATATATATATATATATATATATATATATATATATATATATATATAAAAGAAATAAACTACAAATTTAGACATAAAAAATTAACACATTTGCATAAATTAAATGGTTTGCAGATACAGTACATAGTTAACATAAGTCTATTATAAGTCTTTATTATAAACTTATAAGTCTATAAGTTTTTTCCGGTTGAGAGTATGTCGTGCGCGTTCTGGCTGCCGCTTCTCACCAGAGCTTTTTTTGTTTTATTTTATTTCTTTTTCTATTTTTTTTTCTGTGTGTTTGTGTAGTTTGATGTTTGAGTGTTTTGTCCACCGGTTGTGGTGTAGCTCCGGACCTAGTTTTGGGCGTGGGTTCCCTCCAGGCCTTGGTTCGCTGTGCGTGATGCCTGCACTCCCAGCTGCGGACTGCAGTGAGCTCGTTGCTCATTTTAACATCGTGGTTGTCCAGCGCTCTGCGCTTTAACGCTTGGCGTGATGTTCCGAGCGATGTTGCTCGGTGGTGTCGCGGCGGCTGTGCAGGCAGTTTGGGACACACCAGCGCTCTGTGTGGCGGAGCTTCTCTGCTCGCTTTGTGGATTCATGGCGTGGTGTTCGAGCGATGTTGCTGACGGTGTCGCGGCGGCGGTGCTGGAGATGTGGGACGTGTTTTCGTGCACCCTTTGGTTGTACTGTGGCTGCTACACCACGGGAATTACATCCTGACCCCTACTTGGTGGACTTTTTATTTTTTATTTATAATATTTTTTATTTATTTATTTTTCTTTCTTTGTCTATTATTGTCTGTGTGTGTGTGTGTGTGTGTGTGTGTGTGTGTGTGTGTGTGTGTGTGTATGTTTGAACCTCCTGTAAAGCGTCTTTGATTATCATGAAAAGCGCTATACAAAACAGATGTATTATTATTATTATTACAAAGGTGGTATTGCACGTGTAAGTATTGCACAGGTATTATTGCCAGTATTATCCAAGTAGTATTGCACAAGTAAGTAGGTCTATTGCACAAGAGCCATTTTAACCATGTGTAGCTAGTAGTTTGCTGTAAATTACTGATGCTGATAGTCAGTGCACACAGGATACGTTCAGAGGAGTTTCTATGGATGTAGAAGTGATCTGGACAGTATTGTTGATTATTGTGAGGAGCGTCTGGTGCTGTGCTTGGTGAGGTGCCGGTTGTACAGTCTCACAGCAGTAGGGAGGAAGGAGCTGCTGTATCTCTTCTTAACACACCGCAGATGGAGGAGCCAGTCACTGAAGGAGCTGCCCAGTGCTGCTACTGTCTCCTGCAGTGGATGGGAGGTGTTTGCCATGAAGGATGACAACTTGGCCAACATCCTCCTCTCCCCCACTATGTCCACTGAGTCCAGTGCACAGCCCAGGACAGATCCTGCCTTCCTAATCATTTTGTTCAGTTTTTTCCTCTCTGCTGTTGTGATACTGCTTCCCCAACAGACAACTCCATAGAATATGGCTGATGCCACCACATAGTCATAAAAAGAGTTCAGAAGTGGACCCTGAACTCCAAAGGCCCTGAGCCTCCTCAGCAGGTGGAGTCTGCTCTGGCCTTTCTTGTACAGAGTGTGTGTGTGATCAATCCACTCCAGTTTATTGTTCAGATGAACACCCAGGTACTTGTAGCTCCTAATGATCTCAATGTCCTTTCCCTGAATGTTCACTGGGGTATTTTACTTTTAGTTTTATTTAATTTATTTGCACATGATAAAAGAAATTTAAAAGATAAACATAAATGGAACAAAAACAGAAAATGTGCTGGGGGAAGAAAAAAAGCACAATGGCTTGTTCTAAGTCTTCCCCCATTTAAATTAACAAGTAATGAATACAAATTTAACTAATTAGAGAATAACTATATTAACAATAGTAAATAATAACAAATAATAATAATATAATAATTGATAACAAAATTATACATTAAACTGTAACCAGTATCATAACTGAAATAACAAATATAAACAAAATGTCAATTGCAGATAACAAAATCTAAATTAATGAGTGAAAATAAGAAACGAATAAAATGTAACCTAGGATCTATACATAAAGTAGTGTAATTGATTGATTTCAAATGGTGAATAAATATTGAACTAATAACAGAAGCCTGGTGTATGGTTTAGTGTAATAATTTACAATTTGATCCAAGACTGAACTTTACTTAAAGATAAAGGTCAAGTGTGGCTGGGGAATGAGAATAGGTGGTTTTTGAGATTACGTTTAAAACTAATCATGGATGTAAAACGTTTAAGTTGGAGAGGGAGGTTATTCCATTCAATTACACATTTGAATTGAACACTCTTTTGACCTAGGGATGTTCACACTAGGGGGATATGTAGTTGGTCGCTTTGTCGAGTTTGGTAAGCATGAAATTGGGAATTAAGATTTAAAAAACTATCAAACGTGTCTGGAAGAGAATTTCTAAGAAATTGGAAAGTGAAGATATTTAGCTGAAGTCTATTGATATCAATAATAATTAAAATCTTAAGCTTCGTAAATAGAGGTAAAGAATGGGCATAAAAACTGGATCCAGTGGCCATATGAACAAATCTTTTTTGGAGTAGTATTAGGGGCTGTAGTGTAGTTTTGTAGGCACATCCCCATACAATATTTCCGTAGGTCAGATATGGGTATATTAAGCTATTATATATGGTGATAATGGTTTGTTGAGTAAGAAGATGTTTGATTTTTCCCAAAAGTCCAGTAGTTTTAGATATTTTATTACATAACATGGCTATATGCGGTTTCCAGGTCAGTTTGTCATCTATTATTACGCATAAGAATTTAGCTTGACACTTTTGAGAAAGGGGCATACTTTTTAGCAAAATTTTTGTGTTATTTCTATTGTAGGTTTTATTTTTATTACAGAAAATAAGGAAGTATGTTTTTTTGGCATTGACAGATAATTTGTTAGTCTCGAACCAGATAACAACTTTTTCTAATTCTTGATTAGCTAGTTTTATTATAGAGTATTAAAGTTCGAGTGTGAAAGGAAAAGATTGGAGTCATCTGCAAATAAGATAAAAAAGAAGATTGTGGAAGCTTGTGCAAAGGTTACAAAGCTCCACAGTTATGGAACAGCCTTCCAAGTAATGTTCGGGAATCAGACACAGTCTCAGTGTTTAAGTCTAGGCTGAAAACATATCTGTTTAGTCAAGCCTTGTGTTAATGGTGTTTATGAGGTAAAGGAGTAGATCTAGAGCAGGGGTCACCAAACTACGGCCCGCGGGGCAGATCCGGCCCGCCACCTCCCTTTGACCGGCCCCTCAGCCCCTCTGCCTCCCATCACTTGAACCGGCCCTATGAGGCAATCCCCAAAAGTGGTCATGGCCTATTTTTTTTAAATTGCTTTTTGGTAAATAATAACATGTCTGCATCTTGTATTTTGTTGATTTTATCAATTAAAATTGGTATTTAGTTACAAAATGAACTATTCATATTTTCCGAATTTTCGTCATATGCTCGCGATCAAGCAGTGACAGGCATTGCATGCGCAGAGAACTGTCAGTGTTCAGGACAGCAAAATGGCTAGCGGTAAGCGAAAAGCTGACAGAGAGTGCAGAGTTTTTAAAGAACAGTGGACCACCGATTATTTTTTCGTTCATTGTAAGGACCATGCAGTTTATCTTGTATGTAAAGAAAGTGTGCCGGTTTTCAAAGAATATAATCTGCGTCGTCACTATGAAACCTGCCACAAAGAGTATGCTAGTTTGCGAGGGCAAACAAGAGAAGACAGGATTCCGAGGATGAAATGCGGACTGGCTGCACAACAGAATGTATTCCTTCACCAAACCCAGATCAACCAGGCTGCTGTCTGAGCTCGCTATAAGGTAGCTCACCTACTAGCTACCCATGGAAAGCCGTTTACTGATGGGGACTTTGTTAAAGTATGCACGCTTGCTGTGGCCGAGGAGGTGTGTCCCGACAAGAAGGATGCGCTCAATGCGGTGAGTCTCTCCGCACCTACTATGACCAGGTGAACCGAAGATTTGGGGGACAACGTGTATGACCAGCTGAATGAGAAAGCGTCAGAATTCGAGTTTTTTGCTTTGGTCATGGATGAGAGCAATGACGTGCAGGACACAGCACAACTGCTGTGATCTATTGATCTATTGCTCATATTATTATAATTTCACTGTTTTTTAAAATGTATTTATTTTATAGGCCTATTTATTTGACCTTTATTAAGTGCTGCATACAATTATTATTTATATTATTAATAATATCAACAGGCCTACCTACAATTTATAATTTTCCACTCACCTTTGCCAGTGTTAATCACCTCAAATAGGCAGATGTTTCTTACCTTGACAGCTTTGATATTATTTTTATTAGAAAATAAATAAATGGAATATCAGTGGTATTTCAAATTAAAACAAAGTGTGAAGACTTGATTACTACTTTTGCAAACCACTAGTAAAGATAAACAAATATGTGCCAGGAATCAAGTGTTGATATAGTAGTATGGATATAGTAGTGGGGATGGTCGTGCCAGGCTAGTAATCTCTACTACACAATGAGGCCTGCTGGTGGTCATATTTGTCTGGGTCATACAATTCTATGTGATATAGCTGACCCGACCCTGGCCCCCATCACAGTCAGGAACGACAATGTGGCCCCCAGAGAAAAAAGTTTGGTGACCCCTGACCTAGAGGGTTACTATTACAGCTAAAGTTGAACTACATACAAGTCTAGAACTAAAGTAGACCCTTAAACTGTGCATTTCTCCCCTATGCAATCTCAATTAATACCATTTCCAGAAATACCGGTACAATGGAGCACTTGCATGTGACGTCACAGCCGATCCAGACTGTGACAGACGCCATCTTGTCGGTCAAACGCCATATTTCCACCTTCTACTTCTACTTCTGGTTCTACTTCTGCTTCTACTTCTACCTTTTCTTCTGGAAAACCCTACTATATGCAATTCTACTACAACGGCTGTGGCTACAAGCTCTCCCTACCTGTGCACGTTTTTTATGTTTTTTGTGTGTATTTTTGCGTGTTGTTCGTCTGTACCGGACTTCAATATCCACTACAACCATATGGACTTACTGGACATTGGTTTCCAGCAGAAAATGACGGTTTATAGCGATTTCCATCACATGCACAACATTCCGGACGAGATAGCGAGACCAGCGGGGTCTCCTTGGATTGTTATTGGAAGCAAAGCTAAGGAGGCGGCGTCGGGAGCGGAAGCAAAAGCGAGGCTGTAGAGCCGGCCTGTTGACTAAGCTCAGAAAACAGTCACTCAAATCTCCACTGCTAAGCCTCTACCTCTCCAACGCCAGGTAAACAAGACGGACGATTTGGAATTACCTTATTCTATTCTATAATCGGCTGGTCAGTGCTATACTCAATACTTAAGTGACTTACCCATCCAGTGAGGATCATTTTCTTGTTTACAAGATGCCACATCTGAGTCGCTGACAAATCCTGAATTTCTGTAAAGATAACTGTCCAGAGGTTTATAAGCACGCAGTGCTTCACCACTGAACAGCAAGGGAAAGTTAATGAGGTAATTATACACGTCCGGGTATTCCACCTCTGGCAGTTCAACATCCACTGACACGGTCGTGAAAACTCCGTCCGGAAAGCCATAAGGGTCACTAATCTGGAGATCGTTTATTTTAGACATATATCTAGTTATCTGTTCATTAGAAAAATGAGCCGTGTAGTCCGTCGGTTGAAATTGATCCATTCTGTACACGAGTGCAGCAATATTCAGCTGTGCTGTTGACCGACAAGATGGCGGCTGTGTACTTTCCGGTCACGTGACTGCAAGATCTCTATACATTGTATTATTTGTAGTCATCTGGTTTTGCCTACTACAGTACATCATGTTTTCTCTGACCTGGTGAAGAGGGGCTTGGGCTAGCAGACTGCTACTGCAGTTGTTGACCGCCCTGTGGTGCTGGTGCCCGCGTACTAGTGCTGCCCTCATTTAAACCCTCACTTTCAGTTTTTCTTTTGATAAGAAACTGCTGAATTCCCTGCATATTTCTTTTCATGCTCTCTCTGTCTCTATATCTGCCAAACACGATAGTTAAGATTAACACAAAATCTTGAGCTTTGAATAAACAGGTCAAAGCTATTGCAATCTTACCAAACAAATTACAACTTAACATCGCTAACAAGCGCACTGCCACCAACAGTTTGGGGGTGGAACTGCACCAGTGATTATTGAATTCTCTGGTTGTTCTTCTCGCCAGTTGATTGACAGAACAGGGGCACTTCAGGGGCCAATCAAATTAGAGGCGGGGCCACAGCCCCTGTGGCCCCGCACCTAGAACCGCCCCTGCTTCCCTTCCCCCCTCCTCTCTCTTTCCCTCTCGACACGCTGTTTGCACTGTTATTGGAGATGCTTTAATCTCATTGTACATGTGTATACTGACAATAAAGGTATTCTATTCTATTCTGCTTTTTGTTTTTTTTTCCACAAAAAACAAATTTCTCACATGTTGCAGTCCATCATGGAGCTCTTAATTTAAAAGGGAAAAATCTCATCTCATCTCATCTCATCTCATCTCTAGCCGCTTTATCCTTCTACAGGGTCGCAGGCAAGCTGGAGCCTATCCCAGCTGACTATGGGCGAAAGGCGGGGTACACCCTGGACAAGTCGCCAGGTCATCACAGGGCTAAAGGGAAAAATGTTACATAAAATTTATTTAAGCGGTTTAATGGAAATTAAGTGGGCACAAAGTGAAAAGAATTTTTTGTACATTGAATTTCATAAAGATGCTAAAATAGTAGGTTTGCCTTATTCTCTGCACCCCACAGCCAAAAATGATGAGTACTGAAAACGAAACTCAACATGCAGGTGGTCATTAACAAGCCTTCATGATGTCACTTTAGTGCACTTTAATGGAAATTAAGTCGGTGCAATTTGAGGATTCTAGAAATAAATAGACTTGTAGTAGTTTGGGGCGAAGAGATGGTTGTTGTTGTTGATTACTGAATTTCATGAGGATATTAAAATAGTAGGTGTGCATTATTCTCTGTACCCCATAGCAAAAAACAGAGAGATAGATAGATAGAGGTAGATAGATAAAAACATGAGAACTGAAAATGAAACTGAACTTAGAGTTGTTTTTATGCTGTAAGATAAGATAAGATAGCCTTTTATTATCCCACAAAGGGAAATGTACTTTGTTACAGCAGCAAAATATATAAAGAGAAAAAGATAAGGCGGTGAAGGAGTAGTGCAAAAGTACGAAGTTTACTGTGGCAGCGGGGGCGTGGTCAAGCGTCGGTCTGCGAATGGAGGGCGGAGTCAGGGAAGGTAAGTGGCAGAATCACTGCACCTGATGTGAGTTAACCTGTGTTTGTGTGTCTCCCCCACTGACTGCGCCCTATAAAAGGAGAGAGAGAGCAGAGAAAGGGAGCTCTCTCCTGACCCGAATGCATGTGTGTGCGTGTGAGAGAGTGAATGAGCTGAAAAGCCACACATATCGTTAAAAATAAAAGTTTCTGAGAACTCAGTTCTGGCCTGCCGTGCTTCTGTGCTCCACCCACCTGTTCTGGTTCTACATATACAAAAAAGGGTATATATATCATCTCAAGCCGCTTTATCCTGTTCTACAGGGTCGCAGGCAAGCTGGAGCCTATCCCAGTTGACTACAGGCAAAAGGCGGGGTACACCCTGGACAAGTCGCCAGGTCATCACAGGGCTGACACATAGACACAGACAACCATTCACACTCACACCTGTGGTCAATTTAGAGTCACCAGTTAACCTAACCTGCATGTCTTTGGGGGAAACTGGAGCACCCAGAGGAAACCCATGCGGAGAATATGCAAACTCCGCACAGAAAGGCCTTCGCTGGCCACGGGGCTCAAACCCGGATCTTCCTGCTGTGAGGCGACAGCGCTAACCACTACACCACCATGCTGCCATATATATATATATATATATATATATATATATATAAATAAACTACAAATTTAGACAAAAAAATTAACACATTTGCATAAATTAAATGGTTTGCAGATACAGTACATAGTTAACATAAGTCTATTACAAAGGTGGTATTGCACGTGTAAGTATTGCACAGGTGTTAGTAGCAGTATTACCCCATAGTATTGCACAAGTAAGTAGGTCTATTGCACAAGAGCCATTTTAACCATGTGTAGCTAGCAGTTTGCTGTAAAGTACTGATGCTGATAGTCAGTGCACACAGTATACGTTCAGAGGAGTTTCTATGGATGTAGAAGTGATCTGGACAGTATTGTTGATTATTGTGAGGAGTGTCTGGTGCTGTGCTTGGTGAGGTGCTGGTTGTACAGTCTCACAGCAGTAGGGAGGAAGGAGCTGCTGTATCTCTCCTTAACACACTGCAGATGGAGGAGCCAGTCACTGAAGGAGCTGCCCAGTGCTGCTACTGTCTCCTGCAGTGGATGGGAGGTGTTTGCCATTAAGGATGACAACTTGGCCAACATCCTCCTCTCCCCCACTATGTCCACTGAGTCCAGTGCACAGCCCAGGACAGATCCTGCCTTCCTAATCAGCTTGTTCAGTTTTTTCCTCTCTGCTGTTGTGATACTGCTTCCCCAACAGACAACTCCATAGAATATGGCTGATGCCTCCACAGAGTCATAAAAAGAGTTCAGAAGTGGACCCTGAACTCCAAAGGCCCTGAGCCTCCTCAGCAGGTGGGGTCTGCTCTGGCCTTTCTTGTACAGGGCGTGTGTGTGATCAGTCCACTCCAGTTTATTGTTCAGATGAACACCCAGGTACTTGTAGCTCCTAATGATCTCAATGTCCTTTCCCTGAATGTTCACTGGGGTATTTTACTTTTAGTTTTATTTTATTTATTAGCACATGATAAAAGAAATTTAAAAGATAAACATAAATGGAACAAAAACAGAAAATGTGCTGGGGGAAGAAAAAAGCACAATGGCTTGTTCTAAGTCTTCCCCCATTTAAATTAACAAGTAATGAATACAAATTTAACAAATTAGAGAATAACTATATTAACAATAGTAAATAATAACAAATAATGATAATAATAATATAATAATTGATAAAATTATACATTAAACTGTAACTGGTATCATAACTGAAATAACAAATATAAACAAAATGTCAATTGCAGATAACAAAATATAAGTTAAGGAGTGAAAATAAGAAAAAAATAAAATGTAACCTAGGATCTATACATAAAGTAAAAAAAAGTGTAATTGATTGATTTCAAATGGTGAATAAATATTGAACTAATAACAGAAACCTGGTGTATGGTTTAGTGTAATAATTTACAATTTGATCCAAGACTGAACTTTACTTAAAGATAAAGGTCAAGCATGAAATTGGGAATTAAGATTTAAAAAACGATCAAACATGTCTGGAAGAGAATTTCAAAGAAATTGGAAAGTGAAGATATTTAGCTGAAGTCTATTGATATCAATAATATTTAAAATCTTAAACTTTGTAAATTGAGGTAAAGAATGGGCATAAAAACTGGATCCGGTGGCCATACAAACAAATCTTTTTTGGAGTAGTATTAGGGGCTGTAGTGTAGTTTTGTAGGCACATCCCCATACAATATTTCCATAGGTCAGATATGGGTATATTAAGCTATTATATATGGTGATAATGGTTTGTTGAGTAAGAAGATGTTTGATTTTTCCCAAAAGTCCAATAGTTTTAGATATTTTATTACATAACATGGCTATATGCGGTTTCCAGGTCAGTTTGTCATCTATTATTACGCATAAGAATTTAGCTTGACACTTTTGAGAAAGGGGCATACTTTTTAGTAAGATTTTTGCATCATTTCTATTATAGGTTTTATTTTTATTACAGAAAATAAGGAAGTATGTTTTTTTTGGCATTGACAGATAATTTGTTAGTCTCGAACCAGATAACAACTTTTTCTAATTCTTGATTAGCTAGTTTTATTATAGAGTATTAAAGTTCGAGTGTGAAAGGAAAAGATTGGAGTCATCTGCAAATAAGATAAAGAAGATGATTGTGGAAGCTTGTGCAAAGGTTACAAAGCTCCACAGTTATGGAACAGCCTTCCAAGTAATGTTCGGGAATCAGACACGGTCTCAGTGTTTAAGTCTAGGCTGAAAACATATCTCTTTAGTCAAGCCTTTTGTTAATGGTGTTTATGAGTTAAAGGAGTAGATCTGGAGGATCCTCAGACATAGAGTGTTTTGGTAAACTGGGATGTATGTATGCTGTCAGTCCCCCACTTGCTTGCTCACTCGAGTTTGTTGATGGTGTAGTGGCTGGCTGCTTTATATCCCGGGGCTCTCATCACCCAATCAAGCATCCAGCCAGAGCAGATCATCATATTTTTTAACCATATTAACATGCCATTGTTGTGTATTATGCCTGATGTCAAGACTCTTGTCTCTGCGAGCCTACCACACAGACTTAATACTTGTGTCATTTTTAGGGCATACCTAACAACCTGTGTTTTCTCCCCCCCCCCCCCCCCAATCTGTCCCTCTGAGTTACCGTACATGTTGGTCCTGAGACTGAGATCCTGACCTCTTCTGCCCCTCGGACCTGCTTGATCCATCCTCATGCTCTGTGTCTGGTTGGAGTTTTATCGCATCGCTCCTGTTGAGGATGGCCCCATGAGGACAGTTGAAAGTTACACCTGGAGGACGCTCTGGACTCTTACAGTAATGCTTTTATGGCAGAGGACTACAGTTGACTTGCTAACTTTAGGACTGCAGTTGTCATGAACAGTTTTGCACTCAAGTTTCCATCAATGAAGAGTTTATAACATCAACGAAACTGACTTCATGTTAAAACTGTTAATGTTATAGTCATGCTGTCTGTTGTTGCCCAAATGAGGATGGGTTCCCTTTTGAGTCTGCTTCCTCCCAAGGTTTCTTCCTCATGTCGTCTGAGGGAGTTTTTCCTTGCCACCATCGCCACAGGCTTGCTCATCTGGGATAGAATAGGGACAAAATTAGCTCATGTTTTAAGTTGTTCAAATTCTGTAAAGCTGCTTTGCAACAATGTTTATTGTTAAAACGCTATACAAATAAACTTGACTTGACAAGGTCATTGATGTAAATTAGAAATAGTAAAGGTCCTAAAATTGATCCCTGTGGTACTCCGCATTGTACTGTTTTAAGTGTAGATTTAGTGTTGTTAATTTTTACATATTTTTAAGTAGAATAGAACAATTTACTGTGTCGAATGCTTTAGATAAATCGAGAAAAATCCCTATGGTGTACTCTTTGTTGTTTATAGCTGAGGAAATGTTGCCCATTAACTGAATCAGTGCCATAGAGGTGGAATAGCCCTTTCTGAAGCCAGGGGTGCAGATAGGATTTTTGAACTGGGGGGGATTGGGGGGGATTGAGCTGTCAGCAAATGATTCCATTTTGTGTAAATGCATAAATATACATGTGTATGTGTGTGTGTGTTTCAATATACATTAGAATTGTGAGTTTTCTAACTGAATGAACATTGGTAGACAAAGGCCTACCTGGTCAACACTAGCCATACATGATCAAGTTGTTATTTGTCTGGTATGTTAATCACGCTCCAAAACTTCATGTCTTCTGCACATGGGCGTAAAAATGCGTATGGATGGTATGGACGCGTCCATACCAATATTCAGCTGAGTTTAAAATGTCCATACCATTTTTGAATGGAGAAGCCGCGATGCGGGAAACGCTGAATAAAAACACCAAACGCGGTATCGCTTCCAGCTGATTTTCAGTTGTGAACAGACCTCTCAAAGACGGCTGACTATTGGTGGGGACAGCAGGTAAAAAAGCTTTATGAAGCTTTGATTGGCCCACCTCCCGTTGCCTTGACGTTGCTATGTTTTTTTGTTGTCATTGGCTGTAAGCAGTAGCAAGCGGTAAAATCAGCATCCAGCTCGCTGCTACAGCAAAACAGCACACAGGCAGTGATGTCGGGCAATAAAAAAAAACCGTAAGGAGGACATAAGACATTATTTTACCCAGTCAACGGTAAAAACGGAGTTTCTGTTTGCAATCTCTCTCTCTCTATGTCTGTCTCTATGTCTGTCTGTCTCTCTCTCTCTCACACACACACACACACACACACACACACACACAAATAAATGCTTGTAGGTAATGCTAAATGTTTACTTATATTTACTGTAACAGCAAGGAGTTTCTGTTTGCAATCTCTCTCTCTCTCTCTCTCTCTCACACACACACACACACACACTAATAAATGCTTGTAGGTAATGCTAAATGTTTACTTATATTTACTTTTTTCTTGCTCATTGTTTGCATGTATATGCATATGTATATATGCATGTGTATATGCATACACTGAGTGCAGAATTATTAGGTAAGTGAGTATTTTGACCACAACATCCTTTTAATGCATGTTGTCCCACTCCAAGCTGTTTAGGCTTGAAAGCCTACTACCAATTAAGTATATCAGGTGCTGTGCATCTGTGTAATGAGAGGGGGTGTGGTCTAATGACATCAACACCCTATATCAGGTGTGCATAATTATTAGGCAACCTCTTTTCCTCTGGCAAAATGGGTCAGAAGAGAGATCTGACAGACTTTGAAAAGTATAAAATTGTGAGATGTCTTGCAGACGGATGCAGCACTCTTGAAATTGCGAAGATGTTGAAACATGATCACCGAACAATCAAGCGTTTCATTGCAAATAGTCAACAGGGTCGAAAGAAGCGTGTGGGGGAAAAAAAGGCGCAAAATAACTGCACATGATCTGCGGAAAATCAAGCGTGAAGCTAACAAGCAGCCATTAGCATCCAGTTCTGCCATATTCCAGAGTTGCAACATTCCTGGAGTGTCAAAGAGTACAAGGTGTGCAATACTGAGGGACATGGCCAAGGTAAGGAAGGCTGAAAAACAACCACCACTGAGTAAGGCACACAAGATAAAACGTCAAGACTGGGCCAAGAAATATCTTAAGACTGATTTTTCTAAGGTGCTGTGGTCTGATGAGATGAGTGACTCTTGATGGGCCAGATGGATGGGCCTGTGGCTGGATCAGTAATGGGCACAGAGCTCCACTCCGACTCAGACGCCAGCAAGGTGGAGGTGGAGTACTGCTATGGGCTGGTATCATCAAAGACGAGCTTGTTGGACCTTTTCGAGTTGAGGATGGACTCAAACTCAACTCCCAGACCTACTGCCAGTTCCTGGAAGAAACCTTCAAGCAGTGGTATAGGAAAAAGTCAGCATCTTTCAAGAAGAACATGATTTTCATGCAGGATAATGCTCCATCTCATGCGTCCAAATACTCCACTGCGTGGCTAGCCAGTAAAGGTCTGAAAGGTGAAAAAAATAATGACATGGCCCCCTTGTTCACCTGACCTAAACCCCATAGAGAACCTGTGGTCCATTATAAAACGTGAGGTCTACAAAGAGGGAAAACAGTACACCTCTCTGAACAGCGTCTGGGAGGCCGTGGTTGCTGCTGCACACAATGTTGGTCGTGAACAGATAAAGAAACTGACAGAATCTATGGATGGAAGGCTTTTGAGCGTCCTCATGAAGAAGGGTGGCTATATTGGTCACTGATTTGTTTTTGTTTTGTGTTTGAATGTCAGATATGTTTATTTGCAAATCTGGAGTTGTCATATCAGTGTACCTGGTGAAAATAAATAAGTGAAATGGCTACATATTTGGTTTTTATTAAGTTGCCTAATAATTCTGCACAGTGAAAGTTACCTGAACACATACATATTCTCCTAAAATGGCCAAAACTAAAAACACCCCACTCTAACTTCCATACATATTCAGCTTTGATATTTATGAGTCTTTTTGTTTGATTGAGAACATAGTTGTTGTTCAATAACAAAACTAATCCTCAAAAATACAACTTGCCTAATAATTCTGCACTCCGTGTATGTATGTAACCTCTGCAATAAAATGTGAAAATGTAAAAATGTGAAACAATTGTCACTTAACCCTTTCAACTTAATGAATAAACATTTTTGCAAAATGCACTACAACTACCAAAACTCTTCACACTTCTACCACCCATACCTACATTACTTCCAGATTCTGAAATTGCAGTAACTCAAAAGGAAGCACATGATGTTTCAAATGTGTGAAAATAGTAAAAGTTGTGTGAAAATGAAGCAGCAGCACATAATTTTGATTGATCGTGTTGTTGTAATTTGGGTAGGTCATCCACTACAGCGAAATTCACAGCAACTTCAATGTCCACTTTCTCTGTGTGATAATGTATTGCCCGTATACATGCAGATGTTAGCCTAAGTCTAAGACTAAGTGTACCTGGTGCTAAAAATCAAAATAACACAAAGGAATGGACAACCAATCATTTATACAGTGTAGGCCACATTTCGTGAGACAACCATGGCGCACTGGGGCGCTTGGCCAAATTATGTCCCCACCAATATCAACACCGTTTTTACACCCTTGCTTCTGCATGTTTTATTTAAACATTTGCTGATCTCAGCAGGATGAAGAATCTCATCACAGAAACTTTAACTGTAACTTCTAACAAAAAGGGAATGTCCAAAAATTAATAACAAAATAAAATTGAAATGATTCACACTCGTGCCTTCACGTAAATGATTAGAAACATAAAATGTATATGAAAACAGAAGTATAAACACTTGAACACCAGATTCACACAAATAAAAATGAAAAGTATTTTTTCCAATAAACAAAATTGATCGAAAAAAAAATTCCCTCTGCAGCCAAACAAATTTACCATCTAGAAGCAGACTCAGTAGGTCCAAAAAACATCTCTCCTCCTTTCATTTCCCTGAACATATTGCTGAGCATCTTGTCTGTCCAGTTTGTCAAGTCTGTCTTGGTGAATATGGCACACCGCAGTGCCATTGAGCCTTTTTTGAGTCATGTAATTTGAGTTAAAAGTTGCTTACTAAAATAACATTAATAATAATATTAATAACAGCCTAAAAAGCTTGTTATTTCACATTTAGCCCACTTCAGGTAAGTGCAAATGCCTTATTATTGTCAGACTAGCTACTCAACATCATAAAAAGAATATCTGCCACATCTGGGAAAGTTAACAGGCAATATGATACTTACATTGCTCGGTTTTTGAAAAAACGCTATAATTGTTTTTTGTTTTTTCATTGTTGACCCCACCAGGGATTGCTTGCAGGCCAGGAGGACAATGTTAACATCTTAAATCTCATAATTTCAGTTCTGCTTTTTGTTTTTTTTTCCACAAAAAAAAAATTCTCACATGTTGCAGTCCATCATGGAGCTCTTAAAGGAGTACGCCACCCCCAGGTGAAATTGAGTCAGTCCCTGCAGTCCCTAGAGTTGGATGAGTGAGCCAAAGCGTTTTGTAGCCGACCCAGCCATTGCCCTGATCTAGAAACACCCCGGTTAGCTTTAGCTTAGCGTAGTCGCTGTAATCCGGCGTGTCCAGCTAGCATGTCGATGCAAAAGTGAATCAAATAACTCAAGATTTTTTATAATTATTTCTCATGACCTGTACATTCACATCGAGTACACATATCAATGCAAATTAACACGAAGGGATTTACTAGACCAATTTATATCTGGAACTATTTTCGGCCACAGCACAGGCAATGCACCGCTGCAGGCGCAAAGACACCACGCAGCACCTGAAAACCCTCAACTTCCGTCAATACACCAGCGTTGTGGTGCTACATGGTGTCTTTGCGCCTGCAGCGGTGCTTTGCCTGTGCTGTGGCCGAAAATAGTAGAGTTACCAGTTAACCTAACAATAAAAGATAAACATAAATGGAACAAAAACAGAAAATGTGCTGGGGAAGAAAAAAAGCACAATGGCTTGTTCTAAGTCTTCCCCCATTTAAATTAACAAGTAGTTAATACAAATTTAACAAATTAGAGAATAACTATATTAACAATAGTAAATAATAACAAATAATAACAAACAATGATAATAATAATATACAACCCCGATTCCAAAAAAGTTGGGACAAAGTACAAATTGTAAATAAAAACGGAATGCAATGATGTGGAAGTTTCAAAATTCCATATTTTATTCAGAATAGAACTTAGATGACATATCAAATGTTTAAACTGAGAAAATGTATCATTTAAAGAGAAAAATTAGGTGATTTTAAATTTCATGACAACAACACATCTCAAAAAAGTTGGGGCAAGGCCATGTTTACCACTGTGAGACATCCCCTTTTCTTTTTACAACAGTCTGTAAACGTCTGGGGACTGAGGAGACAAGTTGCTCAAGTTTAGGGATAGGAATGTTAACCCATTCTTGTCTAATGTAGGATTCTAGTTGCTCAACTGTCTTAGGTCTTTTTTGTCGTATCTTCCATTTTATGATGCGGCAAATGTTTTCTATGGGTGAAAGATCTGGACTGCAGGCTGGCCAGTTCAGTACCCGGACCCTTCTTCTACGCAGCCATGATGCTGTAATTGATGCAGTATGTGGTTTGGCATTGTCATGTTGGAAAATGCGAGGACTTCCCTGAAAGAGCCGTCATCTGGATTGGAGCATATGTTGCTCTAGAACCTGGATATACCTTTCAGCATTGATGGGGTCTTTCCAGATGTGTAAGCTGCCCATGCCACACGCACTAATGCAACCCCATACCATCAGAGATGCAGGCTTCTGAACTGAGCACTGATAACAACTTGGGTCGTCCTTCTCCTCTTTAGTCCGAATGACACGGCATCCCTGATTTCAATAAAGAACTTCAAATTTTGATTTGTCTGACCACAGAACAGTTTTCCACTTTGCCACAGTCCATTTTAAATGAGCCTTGGCCCAGAGAAGACGTCTGTGCTTCTGGATCATGTTTAGATACAGCTTCTTCTTTGAACTATAGAGTTTTAGCTGGCAACGGTGGATGGCACGGTGAATTGTGTTCACAGATAATGTTCTCTGGAAATATTCCTGAGCCCATTTTGTGATTGCCAATACAGAAGCATGCCTGTATGTGATGCAGTGCCGTCTAAGGGCCCGAAGATCACGGGCACCCAGTATGGTTTTCCGGCCTTGACCCTGACACACAGAGATTCTTCCAGAATCTCTGAATCTTTTAATGATATTATGCACTGTAGATGATGATATGTTCAAACTCTTTGCAATTTTACACTGTCAAACTCCTTTCTGATATTGCTCCACTATTTGTCGGCGCAGAATTAGGGGGATTGGTGATCCTCTTCCCATCTTTTCTTCTGAGAGCCACTGCCACTCCAAGATGCTATTTTTATACCCAGTCATGTTAATGACCTATTGCCAATTGACCTAATGAGTTGCAATTTGGTCCTCCAGCTGTTCCTTTTTGTACCTTTAACTTTTCCAGCCTCTTATTGCCCCTGTCCCAACTTTTTTGAGATGTGTTGCTGTCATGAAATTATCAAATGAGCCAATATTTGGCATGAAATTTCAAAATGTCTCACTTTCGACATTTGATATGTTGTTTATGTTCTACTGTGAATACAATATCAGTTTTTGAGATTTGTAAATTATTGCATTCTGTTTTTATTTACAATTTGTACTTTGTCCCAACTTTTTTGGAATCGGGGTTGTTATAATTGATAACAAAATTATACATTAAACTGTAACTGGTATCATAACTGAAATAACGAATATAAACAAAATGTCAATTGCAGATAACAAAATATAAGTTAATGAGTGAAAATAAGAAACGAATAAAATGTAACCTAGGATCTATACATGAAGTAAAAAAAAAAGTGTAATTGATTGATTTTGAATGGTGAATAAATATTGAACTAATAACAGAAGCCTGGGGTATGGTGTAGTGTAATATTTTACAATTTGATCCAAGACTGAACTTTACTTAAAGATAAAGGTCAAGTGTGGCTGAGGAATGCGAATAGGTGGTTTTTGAGATTACATTTAAAACTAATCATGGATGTAAAACTTTTAAGGTGGAGGGGGAGGTTATTCCATTCAATTACACATTTGAATTGAACACTCTTTTGACCTAGGGATGTTTGTACTAGGGGGATATGTAGTTGGTCGCTTTGTCAAGTTTGGTAAGCATGAAATTGGGAATTAAGATTTAAAAAACTATCAAACATGTCTGGAAGAGAATTTCAAAGAAATTGGAAAGTGAAGATATTTAGCTGAAGTCTATTGATATCAATAATATTTAAAATCTTAAACTTTGTAAATCGAGGTAAAGAATGGGCATAAAAACTGGATCCGGTGGCCATACAAACAAATCTTTTTTGGAGTAGTATTAGGGGCTGTAGTGTAGTTTTGTAGGCACATCCCCATACAATATTTCCGTAGGTCACATATGGGTATATTAAGCTTTTATATATGGTGATAATGGTTTGTTGAGTAAGAAGATGTTTGATTTTTCCCAAAAGTCCAATAGTTTTAGATATTTTATTATATAACATGGCTATATGTGGTTTCCAGGTCAGTTTGTCATCTATTATTACACCTAAGAATTTAGCTTGACACTTTTGAGAAAGGGGCATACTTTTTAGTAAGATTTTTGCGTTGTTTCTATTGTAGGTTTTATTTGTATTACAGAAAATAGGGAAGCATGTTTTTTGGCATTGACAGATAATTTGTTAGTCTCGAACCAGATAACAACTTTTTCTAATTCTTGATTAGCTAGTTTTATTAGAGTGTTAAAGTTGAGTGTGAAAGGAAAAGATTGGAGTCATCTGCAAATAAGATAAAGAAGATGATTGTGGAAGCTTGTGCAAGGTCATTGATGTAAATTAGAAATAGTAAAGATCCTAAAATTGATCCCTGTGGTACTCCGCATTGTACTGTTTTAAGTGTAGATTTAGTGTTGTTAATTTTTACATATTGTTTGTCTGTCAGATAGATACAGTGGTGCTTGAAAGTTTGTGAACCCTTTGGAATGTTCTATATTTCTGCATAAATATGACCTAAAACATCATCAGATTTTCACACAAGTCCTAAATGTAGATAAAGAGAACCCAGTTAAACAAATGAGACAAAAATATTATACTTGGTCTTCTATTTATTGAGGAAAATGATCCAATATTACATATCAGTGAGTGGCAAAAGTATGTGAACCTTTGCTTTCAGTATCTGGTGTGACCCCCTTGTGCAGCAATAACTGCAACTAAACGTTTGCGGTAACTGTTGATCAGTCCTGCACACCGGCTTGGAGGAATTTTAGCCCGTTCCTCCGTACAGAACAGCTTCAACTCTGGGATGTTGGTGGGTTTCCTCACATGAACTGCTCGCTTCAAGTCCTTCCACAACATTTTGATTGGATTAAGGTCAGGACTTTGACTTGGCCATTCCAAATCATTAACTTTATTCTTCTTTAACCATTCTTTGGTAGAACGACTTGTGTGCTTTGGGTCGTTGTCTTGCTGCATGAACCACCTTCTCTTGAGATTCAGTTCATGGACAGATGTCCTGACATTTTCCTTTAGAATTCGCTGGTATAATTCAGAATTCATTGTTCCATCAATGGTGGCAAGCCGTCCTGGCCCAGATGCAACAAAACAGGCCCAAACCATGATACTACCACCACCATGTTTCACGGATGGGATAAGGTTCTTATGCTGTAATGCAGTGTTTTCCTTTCTCCATACATAACACTCCTCATTTAAACCAAAAAGTTCCATTTTGGTCTCATCCGTCCACAAAACATTTTTCCAGTAGCCTTCTGGCTTGTCGACATGATCTTTAGCAAACTGCAGACGAGCAGCAATGTTCTTTTTGGAGAGCAGTGGCTTTCCCCTTGTAACCCTGCTATGCACACCATTGTTGTTCAGTGTTCTCCTGATGGTGGACTCATGAACATTAACATTAGCCAAAGTGAGAGAGGCCTTCAGTTGCTTAGAAGTTACCCTGGGGTCCTCTGTGACTTTGTCGACTATTACACACCTTGCTCTTGGAGTGATCTTTGTTGGTGAACCACTCCTGGGGAGGGTAACAATGGTCTTGAATTTCCTCCATTTGTACACAATCTGTCTGACTGTGGATTGGTGGAGTCCAAACTCTTTAGAGATGGTTTTGTAACCTTTTCCAGCCTGATGAGCATCAACAACGCTTTTTCTGAGGTCCTCAGAAATCTCCTTTGCTCGTGCCC